>NC_037680.1:5315533-5603065 GCF_003255815.1 Theropithecus gelada
ATTTTCCAGGTGTTGTGTGTCTCAGTTCCCCTGGCTAGGAAAAGGGATTCCCTTCCCCCTTGCGCTTCCCAGGTGAGGCGATGCCTCGCCCTGCTTCAGCTCTCGCTGGTCGGGCTGCAGCAGCTGACCAGCACCGATCGTCCGGCACTCCCCAGTGAGATGAACCCAGTACCTCAGTTAAAAATGCAGAAATCACCTGTCTTCTGTGTCGCTAGCGCTGAGAGTTGGAGACTGGAGCTGTTCCTATTCGGCCATCTTGCTCCGCCCACCCAACCTATTTGATTTTTAAATTTACACATTCATTTTCTCATTAAATAAATTAAAATAAATTTAGTTAAAAATATGATTAGTGTACGACCCATAGTAATGTCTTTACCCTTCACAATAACACTTGCCAGAGATATATTTTATTGTCCCAGTTACAGACTTAGATTTATATAAGTGCAAGAGCACAAACGGAATTTTTCACTGCATCAGATAGAAACATGGGGCTGGCATTTTGTCTCCTTTATATATGTACTAAGACCAGGCCTAAATTCAGTTTTCTACCCATTATATTTCTGGTGAAAAAATTTGCATCTTGTGTTTCAAATAAAATTAAAACAAAACAAAATTACAATTACACTTTTTGTTGGGTATTATTTCAAAGAAGATTGATCATCATCTTTGAATTTGAATAACTCAATCTTGAAGAAATGGAAAGGCTAGAAAGCTCAGATATAAAGGGTACCTACTGTGTGCTGGGCCTTATATAGATCTTTTACATTCAGTTTCTTCTGCAATCCTCATTAGAAATGTCTTTGCAGTTTCCTTAACAGAAGATCTCACTGTCTCCAGGGCCTGGGTTCTTAATCAGTGAGCAAGACTGCTTGACTGCATCCTCCCCACAAAGCAGAAAGCACAGGAGTTAGGTTCCCTTTTTTCCCACTCTTGAAGATAAAATACGAAACTAAATAGAAGCTGTTAAAATCTGCTATGGGTTATTTTAAGACTGTTTCCCCAACTCTCCAGTCACACTGACATCACTACCTTGTTTGATTTAGCAATTAAATCGAATTCCACTGCCATATTTAAATATCATGCATGTAGTGTGTGTGCGTCTGAGTAGCAGTTTGGTCTAGTGATGTTGCTAATTAGAAAGTATCACCAATGTGTTATACTTACTCATGATGTGGTCTAAAGAGTCTTTTCAAAAATTTCATTTGACCCATTTTAACTTTGACCTTGTAAACTGTATTCTCTCCTGTTTACCTGTCCTTTGCAATAGACGAAATGCTTCAAAGTGTCTCATTTTGCACATTACTTAAAAATATATCCCAAACAGGCACTCATTAGGTTTTGGTATTCCTATACTCACTTTAATTATTTCTAATTTGTCCCTCTACACAGACAAATATTAAAGAAAGGAAAATAGATATTTTAATCTTGGGGAAGATGCTTTCTAAAGATTCAGCAATCTCTATCTTTCCACGGAATAGTTTGTAATTATAATCATTCAGAGTGTTTAAAGTAGACTGTGGAATTCAAAGAAAGTGTGCGCAGAAAATCTTCATTAATTGCATTTTTTTGGTGGCTGGTTTTTTTTCTCTAAAAGATACATACACAGCCACACAGTCTCCCTCTCTGTCTTTCTCTCTGTCTGTCACACACACACACACATTCGCACACACACGCACACACACACATCGTAATACATACACATATACACAGTCACACACACTGGCTTTCCAGAAAGGAACTGTTAAAAATGTCTCATTGTCAGTGGACTTCTAAATTCAATAGTCAGCAAATCAGTTCAGATTTTTCTACTGAAGAGAATGGAGAAAATGTCAGCATCTGCTGGAACACCTGCATGAATAGATAGGGCTCACACATTATCCCAGATTTGTAAGGATTTTGTATCCCTAGGATGAGTCAAATGTTGGCCTTTCCTCTAAGGGCTTTATTCTGACACAGAACAAACCTCATCCTGTGGTTAACAGTTGAGATAGCACACATTTTGTTAAACAAATGGAAAGATCAAACAGTGATGAGAGCAATAACCAAAATTTTCCTTATTTTAACAGCTTTCTCAAGTGTGGAAGGACTTTAAATCCTTTCACAGTTCAGCAGGAAAGACCTCTGATGTCTTTGAAAAACATCAGACCTGAGACCATGCTGGGGAACTTTTTCAGCTTGGCACTAAAATGTACTTTCTGCTCACATGGAAGGAGGGAAAATCTAGCACATGCATTTATTTCTCTAGCAACACTCAGCACCTAAGACTGTGCACTCAGACCAGAGTCTACAAATTGGAATTGGACCTGTATGCTCCCTTTTTTTTTTTTTTTTTTTTTTGAGATGGAATTTCGCTCCTGTCACCCAGGCTGGAGTGCAATGCCACCATCTCAATTCTTTGCAACCTCTGCCTCCTGGGTTCAGGTGATTCTCCTGCCTCAGCCTCCCAAGTTGCTGGGATTATAGGCGCCTGCCACCACGCCAAGCTAATTTTTGTATTTTTACTAGAGACAGGGTTTCTTCATGTTGGCCAGGCTGGTCTCGAACTCCTGACCTCAGGTGATCTTTCCGTTTCCGTCTTCCACAAGTGCTAGGATTACAGGTGTGAGCCACGGCACCCGGACTCATTTTGTATTTTTAATTCTTTTCATAATGGCCATTACTCAGTGTTTTGATAGTTTTCCTAATGGTCTAATACTTGCTTAATTCCCATCTACCTATCTCCTCTCATCCCCCAAGTGCACTCTAAATTCTAGTTATATTGTAATTACTTCTCTTTGTTGACATTATTATGTTACATACATGATCAAGAAGGAAAAGAATCTTCCAACATGATGGATCATCACTTCTTGTCAAGAATCTTGAATTATGTTTGTGCTGTTAAAATGTAGTTTGCTTTAGGAAATAGGATGGGAGAGAATAAAGGAAATCAGATTAAGGGTGTCACACTTCCAGTTGCCTTCAGCTGTTTATACCTCAGTGTGTGCCTAATGGGTAGGAGCACTGATTAGAAGGGGCCCCTATGTAACAGAGTAAAATAATGTCAGATTGAGTATTCCTTCTACAAAATACATGTCGGAGAGTTTTAAAAGGTATCATTTTGTGTTTATCATGTTAGCAGTGTCTTGTATATTTGTTGAAATCTAATGAAGTAAATTAGTAGCAGAACATAACGTTCTGTGAGATAATGTGAAGACGGGAAGACTAGAAAGATTCCACATTCTTACAGTCATAACCTGAAGCGGTCCGAGAATATGATGGTCGAATGATGGCAGATGCTGTTGGTGCCACCCATATACCTTCGTCCACCTTACTGTGCCCACACATGCCAGCCTGCCTTCCAACAGTCATCATCTATATCTTGTTTAGAAGCTTTCCCTGAGGGTGGCTGCTAAATCCTATGTTCCTGAGTAAATGTCCTTCTGGTGGAAGCTCTTAATGAATGATATATGTGGGCACATAACTACTACTGTCCTCTTGTCGCTTAGCAAAGTCTGTATCCACAGGACCTCCCAGAGTTTTCCTGTAGGATTAAGTGTCAGTCACCCCTTGAAGTCTCCCATTATTGTCTCTCTTTTTGATGTCACCTAGTCTCTTCTGGTATCTAGGTTTTCTAAATAATTATATGCACTCAATTTTTATTTCTGAGTGTACTGACGGGCCTCCCTGGCTGAGCATAAGGGGAACAGGGAAAGGAAATTCAGCAAAACAAGAATTCTGGTCTCAGGCTTTTGTAGGATTGAGAAAATACATCCACCTTGACCCAACAGGAGGACACATGAGGACAGGTGAGAACAGTTGGCTGCACAACCAAGCTCGGGAGAGTGGAGATCTTCTGAAGATGACAGGGTCCGAGGTGAGTGAGTAGAGTTAAACAGGAACATCCCCTTGGAGAAGAGCTGGGAGGCAGCAAAGGAGTAGAAAGTTGGGTTATGTTTATTTGTAGCTTTTCTGACCTAAGGATTAGAATTTCAGAGATACTTTAGGCAGCTGTAAGTAGTTTAATCTGACTTGAGGGTAGGTGTTGGTGGAGGTGTCACCAAGAGATGACAGTGAAAAGTTAGAACGCTCAAAATCATGAAGAGTCCTGCATAGCTCCTTTGGGCCAAAGGGGAGAGAAGGAAACTGGAAGAAGAGTAAAAAGGAGGAGAAGCAGAGTTTCTGAAGACAGCCTCGGGACAGGAAGGAGGACGCTAAAGAGGGTGGCGCAGTATAGGATGAAGACATTTGTACACATTTTTCACTACATCCTAGCACTGATGTTGTGTTGTTGATTTTCAAAAATGTGTATTTCATTTTTCACCCTTAATAGATTGAATTTTGATGTGCATGACTTGACTATTTCCCATGCTCTAAATGAAAGTGAAATGGTTGAATAAATCTGCCGTCTTAGCATCCTCCAAAATTCAGAACCACATATTTTTCTTCTTTCATCCCCATCTCCAAAGGCAGTATTGTCCTCATTTTTTAAGCACCTGCAATCTTTTGCTAGTTTAGTCTTAAAATTGTAAGCTCTTTAGTTCTGATATTTTGTATACGTTTATTTGATAGCATGTATTTTATTTGCTGCAAAGAGCCACAGGCATTCATGTAGCTATAAAAGTAATAACACTTAAAATAATAATAATTTTATATTGAGTCTCTTGAGTTACATTGTTTTTCTGGCATGGAAGTGTTTCGGTAATGCTCGGTGACTGCTGTACCCGTGAGATCTTCATGAAAATGAGATGCAAAAATGTGTATTTATGGAGCCATACCATTGAACATATTTTCAGCAGAGTACTTCTCTTTCTTTTAAAGAGAGCCTGAGTTTTCAAAAATGACTACAGACTGTGTGACATTCCCCAGTCTATGAAATACTGCACTGTGCATTAGCAATTTCTTTGTAATAAGGGGGGTACATATTTTAGAAAAAAACGTGCAATAGAGGATTGAATTCTGCTATGTGGATTCAGTGCTTTGGCTATATTCTCCAAATATGGACAATTCTTTATACCACTGTGATTTTTGGAGTTGTTGGCATGTAGTTGAAATAACCCAAAACAGGAAAAGCTATATATATGTTCATATCTGTGCATGGGTCTAGAATATTTAAATTATTATTGTTTTGTATTTTTTGAGATGGAGTTTCACTCTTGTTGCCCAGGCTGGAGTGCAATGGTGTGATCTCGGCTCACTGCAACCTCCGCCTCCCAGGTTCAAGCGATTCTCCTGCCTCAGCCTCCCAAGTAGCTGGGATTACAGGCATGTACCAGCATGCCTGGCTAATTCTGTATTTCTAGTAGAGACAGAGTTTCTCCATGTTGATCAGACTAGTCTCAAATTCCAGACCTCAGGTGATCCGCCTGCCTCAGCCTCCCAAAGTCCTGGGATTACAGGCGTGAGCCACCATGGCCAGCCTATTTAAATTGTTTTAATAGCTAACAAAGTAAATAAAATATAAATTTAATGACCAGGTCTGTACCATTTATCCATTTGATCTTGAACATTTTTCTTAATTTTTTTCACCTTTAAAACAATCTTACTCATATTGATGGACTTTATTAAGAGTAAATAACAGCTTGCAGAGTATTTGTTACTATTCCCAATGCAGTAAAAAATTTAACATATAGCAACTATTACTACTAATACCACCGTTACTCAAGAAAGCATAGATGACATAGGGAAAAGAATGACTAAAGGCTTCATCTACCTACAGTCTATTTCTTTTGAAACCACATGTGGCTGAAAAGCTAAAATTCAGGAAATGAACTAACGATACTGATGGACCTCTAGTAAAATGCATGGAAAAAAAGAGCCATCAGTGGTTTTATTGAGGGTTTCTGCATTAATTATTTGCTCCTAGTTCTAGTAGGCTTTGATTACTGATTTCTGAAGTCTTGTAGATCACTACAGATACAGAAATGTACCAGGGGCTGGGTTGATAAACATTTGTTCTGCAGTGAACCCTGGCAATGGGCAGCCTGATGGCATGAACAGAGCTACAAAAAGTAACAAGGATTTTAGATAAACAGAAGTGTGAGGCCATTCAGGTGGAGGCACACATCTGACATCACCACATCCTGCTTTAAAATATTATATACTAGGATTGTTCATATGGATGGATATCAGTTAATGTTTAAAGCAGATATCAGTTAATACATAAGTTCTGTTTAGAAGACTTTTTCCCCCGAAAGTAAAGTATTATGCTTTATATATGAAAATTACATCCATCAGATGCTTTGCTTATTACAAAATCTAGCTCTATAAAATGAAACATTTTTAAGAGTCTTACACAGCGGAATCGTGTAAAAACAATTTTTGTTTTATAGAGGAAGAAATCAATATTAAACATCTATTATATACCAGATCCCTCATCTTCTAAAACTCTACATTAATTAAGAGACTTTTTTCTCCAAGCAGAACACCAAGAAGAAAATATGCCTAAAACACCAGGAAACAGACTATCATCTGTAATAGAGATAGCAAGATAAGAAGTTCCTAAATCGTTTAGTTACTGAATGGCATCAGGTGGGTTCTGGCTTGACCTTTTTTTCCTCCCCATTTCCTTAAATTTCTAGAAGTTGGCTGCTATAGCAGCAAGACCTGTGCCTTTACAATACAATGCCCAAGGTAGGAAGGGAAAGGGTTTAAGGGGAGGAAATCCCTTGCACAGAATTTACTTCCTTTCTTTGTCTCTGTCCCTCGCTCTCATGAGGGAGGGAACTCATTCTCAGAACCCTATAGCTCTCAATGTCCAGTGCTGTGTTATTGTACGTGGACAATGTTCAAAGAAAAAATGATACCAAGAATATACCTAACTTTAACTTTTTAACATGAGCAATGCCAGCATGTTGCTAAAGTGAGGTGAAACTATGGCATTTCACCAAAACCCCTTTCATGACTGGGGTACTTATATCTGCAACTACGCTGAGATACCCTCAACTGAAGACAGTTTCTCACCAAAAGACAAGTCCCAATTCCCAGGCAGCCTATAACCAATATCTGGTCTTGTGGAATATGAATCCCTAGCCCCTATGTCAACACAGGACTCCTGGCTTCAGAAGTCATCATGGGGTTGACAGAAATGTCTCCTGAGGCTGTCTTGCAGCCAAACTCTGTTGCCCATCTTCCTTCCATTACTCTCTCCTAGATGATCACCCAGAGAGCATTTCTCAATGAACTTCATTCATAACTCATCTCAGAGGCTGCTTGTCAAGAAACCCAATCTGAAAAAGATGGAAAGAAGTGGAAAAGAGCTCTAAGATCAGTAGCTAATAGTTCTGCTAACTCTAATTTAATTCTCCCAATAACCTTACGCAGTTACCACTCCTTTAAGAAACAAGAATGCAGAATAGTGTTGACATTGAAAACCTTGTCCACGGTCACATAGCACACATCTTTGTCATGCTTTTTCTCAAATATCATGCCTCATCTGTAATGTTCGCTTTTTATTTTTAATTTAAAAATAAATCAAATATAAAAGTTCATTTTTGGTGGTTTAGGTATTTTTTTAAAACTATTTTTGTGTTTTGCAATTAAATGACTTGGAAAATTTAAGTAGAGTGGAATTATTTTAGTTGATGCTTATACTGATCTATTATTGTTATTGTGTCAGCTCTCTGGCTCTTTGGATTATTGGAATTGTCTATTAAGCTATGATCAGTCTTCAGAACCCTATGATGATTGAGCAAGATTCTTTTTCTGTTAAATCTCGCCTCAGAATTTAACTGTTATTTCTTACTGTAATTTTAGAAAGCATAATGTCAAATGCTGAAATTTAGTCAATATCCTGAGCAATCTAGGATGCCTATTTTTATTTCTTCTGAGGATTCCACTGCAGAGTCTAGGAGACCATCCTCTTTATTTAAAACATCTTTGGTTTAATGGTGCAGATGAACACTGGGGAAATTTGAAAGGAAAAAAATAAAATCTTTATTCCCGAGATTCAAACTCCATTTTTCCCTGTTAGTGGTATTTTTATTTTTAGATTATTTGGTCTTACTCCTGTGAGCATTAATTGCTGCTTTTCTGCATCATTAATTTAGCACTTCAGTATTGAGCCAGGTATATTATTGCATTGAAGCGTCTTACAATAAACTTTATTAAAACACAGATCATTCCAGAGTCTGGGGAGGGGATAAACATGCCCATCTTAAAATTGTAAGACTGGGTTTTTGCTGTGCATTCTAGGACAAATTAAAAAATCCTCTTAGGTTTTTAATTCTTCGACTGCAGAGAGATGTGAACATGATATCTAAACAGCACAATATTATGTATTACATTAACTGCTTATTGAAGACCTACTCTGTGTCAGACACTGGGGATTTTTGGATAAAAGATAAGATATGCTTCAGGAGTGAAATTACGAAATAGAAAATTGCCTGAAGGCAAATAAAAATGAATAAAGGAAAAATGAATTAACAGAGGAATATTTTAAAAGCTTGACATAGTTTATTCTAATTAAACTAGAAAATTAACCAGAATACAAGGTCCACATTACCTACATTTTCTAAAAATAAAAGCCTTCCCATGTTAATTGTGCAGAAATGTTTTCAACTCAGATACCTCTCACCTCCCCAATCATGTAAGAATCTATAGTTATTTTGGTCTGTTTATGTTCAATTATTTTTCAGAAGTGATGCCAAATGAATTGAATGGGGAAAAGGTATTCATTTCAACAAATACTACGGGGAAAAACAGATTTCCAGATATGAACTGTGAAGTTTTGCTAACATTTTCAAGAGAAATATTCTTTTTCTTTGAATTCCCTCAACTGCCTTTTCTCCTGTGACCCTAATTGATTTGTTTATACTTCAAATGCAACCGGTTGTAGTTTCTTAACAGACCACACAAATTACACTTCTGCTTGTGGCATTGTGCAAATGGTGTTCTTATAGTGATGTTTCTAATGCAAAAATTGGCAATAAGTGTTCTCAGTAGTTTTAAAATATATCCAGATCACAGAGATAATATTGACCAAATTAAGGCAAAATAATATGTTTGTGATTTCTTCTTTGTATAAAAATATACTACAGTAAACCATTTCTGTATAAGTAGCAGTAGTGATCCATACAACTTGTTGGCTCAAACACCTTAGATCAGATTATTTTTGTCAGTGCCAGGAACAAAATAGTTTTTTGTTTTGTTTTGTTTTTTGTTTTTTGTTTTTTTCATTTCTTTCTTTGTGATTTAAAAAAATTTTTTCTGAGTATTTTTGAGCCACCATATAAAAGTATTTTTTTCCTTGAGAATTCCTATAGTCCATGAGCCATGTATACATGGGAGTGAATGTAGCAGAAACCATTATGTGTTCCAAAGTATACCAATTTCAACATACCTTCAAAACTCTAAATGAAGTGTGTCATTAACGGAAGAATACCAGCGGCTGGGAAATGTATAAGCCTTGTAAACTCTAAAGTACACAGCCACAAACGTAATGAATCTGCATCCCTTAGAAAAATATCCCCTCCTGGGTGTGGACCTACCTATCTTTATTATCTTTAATATCCTGTGCCTGGTGCACTAATTTTTTTTTTAAATGAAATCACTCAGACTTACAGCACAGAATGAAAAATGAAAACTGGACAGCTAATGAATCCAGCCAGCCTATTTTAATTCCATGCCTAATTTTCCTTGGACTTCGAGAGCGGACACCTCTGTTGGGGGAAAAAATACCACAATAAGTCTCTCACTCTTAAATCATGTTCAAATTACAGGGCCGGGGGCTGGTTGCTATTTCACCCAGCCTGGAGAATGCAGCCTTGTTCATAGGTAGGGATAAGGTCAGATTCCTGTCCAAGTCAACAGTCATCTAACACAGCCCTATCAGGTTTAGCAAGCAAGAAATGTTTTTGTTTTGTTTTGTTTTTGAGGCAAGGGTTAACTACATTTTTGTTTAGATTCCAACCTAAAAGAGAGGGAGTGAGGAATAAGGGATTGCTCTCTGGCATAACTTCATTTGAGACAAAATGGCATCAGTAACACTCCATTTATTCTGTATCATGCAATATTCAGTTTCTGCACAGCAAGATGGAAGACTAGGTCCCTAACTTTCTCTCCCAGAATCCATTAATATTAATAGTCTGAATAATAGGGATGAAAAAGCTGTTGTGAGTGGAGCATGTAACCTACTTTTGCAGTCTCCTGTTTGGTTGGTGAACACTCGCTCCTGCCTCTTTCTGGTGCATTGTTTCCCCGTCTGTCATTTAACTGCTTTAGGTTGAAATACATATGCAAGGATATAATTCATTAATAACTATTGTCCATCACAAAATTAACTGGAGTGAGACCTGATGTGGTGATTTTGTAAAAATAAATAATTTAAAAATTTTCCCTAGTTCAGAAGCAACACACATAGAGGCACATACATCATCTATGGTATTATATTATTATTTTTGCTTATATTTCCTTTGTTTAGAAAAAAAGCTGCAAGGAGCACATTAATGGCATGAAAAGAAAGATGCTTACTAAAAGTAAAGATGTCATGCTCCTCAGGAAGAAGTTTCCCTGGGTCAGTCATGGTGAATCCTCTGTTCTGCTGGTCTCCCTGGGCACACAGTAAATATTTGTTGATGGAATATAAATTTTCATGGGGTCTTACACTCCAAATGAGGAAATAAATCATAACGTCAACGTAAATTTCATATCTTAAACCAACTTTTCACTTCTGATTCTTTTGTCTTCCTTAATTCTCCTCAATTTGCTTTCTTTTAAATAATAAATTAAAATGATAAGTTTACTCTGCTTTCTGCTAGAGTATGAGCTTACCAGATACCAATTATTATTGCTGAAATATTAATAATCACTTTATATCTTATCCTTGGTCTTGGAAATCTATTTGGATTTGACATATCTGAAAAGTTAAAGTGACCTGTCTGCAATGTTGTTATGCTTGTCTTCTGTTCGTCTCTGTGAACTGCTGCTATATTTATGCTCTGTTTCTAATTGTAATACTCTGAACTGTTTCATATGCAGCAGACTTTTCTATCTTAACCAGGATTAATCTTTGCAAAGGCAAGGATTGCTATATATGTAGGTATTAGGTAGTGAATAATGTTTTTGTTTACTAAAAGAAAAATAAATTAGATGTGACAATTTCTTGTGATGAAGTGTGTATCAATTCCTAAAAAGCACTTAAAGTAAGAAGTTTTCAGTTCTATTTAAGACAAGCCTCATTAAATGTGTGATTTTTGAACTGATCTTTTCTCAGATATAAATTATTTGCCTTCAGTCACTTATTTAATTCTCAGTTCTATCTACTTCTATAATAACCCTACTGAAAATGTCTAAACTCAGAGTTTCAAAGCCCTCTTTTAGCCTAATGCAGTAGCTTCCTCAGTGGTCTTTTAGTCTTTCAACCTCCAATACATGCTACATACATACAGCTTTCAAATAATCTTTCTTAAACCCAAATATTTTCCTTAATTCTCATCAAAGGCAAAATATTGCCTTAACTGGCTTATAAGTTATTTTATTATCTTCTTTGCCTCACAAGCCTATGCTCCACCTATTCTACATCATATTTTTTTCTGTGTGCTGTGTAACTTCCAAATTTTTTGACTTACTGCTTTTGACAGTGTTCCTTAATTTTCCTGGTTGCCCGTTTATCCTTTATGAACTTGATCCAATGCCGTCAGCTCTTAGTAGACTCTCCAAGATTATCTCATACCAAGGAGTTCCATACTGTTTTCTCTGTTGTATTTCTAAGTTACCTTCTGATGATAATCTGAGTGCAATTGCGTGATTTGTTACATCTCCCTTAACCTAACTGTAAATATCTTGAGGAATGTATTTTGACACTCAATGTAGGCACAGTGCCTGACATATAGTAAGCTCTCAAAATGTTGCCTAGTAAATGAGCAATTGGTTTAATAAATTGATATATTTTGCTGATTTTATGCTGAGATGAAAAAATCAGTAATTCTATTAATTTCCCATGTTTTTGTCATTTTTATGTTTTAGATGCTTTTATTAGCTTATTAAAATTTGTTAAAATGATTGGGAATCATTAGTCTAGAGCAATTGGATAAAGGTTTCTGGATGTGATATATCTATGATTTGTCTAGGCAAACTGAAGTACAATAGAAATAAAATAATCAGAGGATGATTTTGGAAAAATAAAATAGTGTATATGTGAATGTTAAATTGCAGAGAAAATCATGAGGTGATTATCAATTTAGGAAAACAGAAATGCTCTGAGAGTTTACTTATAGTTCCTTACATTGATTGTTGACCAGGTATGTTTTCAGAATCTGGAGATGAATGCGTGAACAACAACAAAATAAAATTGTCAACACGGAGCTTGCCAACTAGGAAATACAATCATAATACACTTTTTTGACTCTGCAGCAATTGTATTTTACTGATGTTGCTATAAGATTTGGCTATTAATTCATAGTAAAGGTAAACTATATTCTAGAAATGAAGATTTGTGAGAGTACATGTGTATGCATATTAGTTATAGGGCTAATTCCTCCTCTATTATAATAGGCACATTATCATTGGGCACTCCAGCTTGGGTGACAGAGGGAGAACCCATCTGGAAAAAACAATTCTACTGGAAAGGAATTAAGAAAGTAGAGTATAAGCACATTATTTCAAAATATAGTAGTAACTACCAGGCAAAACAGTTCACTTAAGCAGTTATTTCTGGGGAATGAGACTGCATGGAAGATTAGAACAGGTAGATCTGTTTAATTATTTCATTTACACATTTTGGTGTCATTGTATTTGTGACTACTTTTAAACATCAATTTTTTAAAAAAACAATAAAATATGGATAATACATTTTGCTGTTTGTAGAAGTGCCTTCAATTAATTACAGTATGATGATATGGTTTTGTTAAAAAAATGAAATCATTAAAAGATTGAAAACGAAAAACAAATTCTCTATATGCTCAAAGATGAGAATATCATTATGTTACTGTAATCCACATTACCTTCTATATAAGCTGCTACAGGACAAATTTCTATTCAGTATATTGCTAGAATAAAATGGAGTCTTATTTTAAATGGACAATTTATTATGTCTGATGAGAAATTGAAAGATAACACCATATAGTTCTTTATTACTTGGCTGCCAGGAAGCACATGGTTAACTAAATACGGGGTGGCAGACATGTTTTCTTTTTCCTTTTCAATGTCTGATTTTTTAAAAAATGTAATTCCTGTTTTATTAGCTTCATTATTTATGACTTTTATTCTGCCTCAAACCCTTTTAGCAAAGAAGTGGCACATGAATAAATAAGTAATAAGATGTGCTTGAAATATAGGTGTGACAAGAAAAAGTTCAGGAATCATAAAAGGATCTCATAGTTCAGAATGTGAGATGCAGGGGCCAATGCATGGCAGTGAGAAAAGTTGCTGTTACATGGACCTAGAGCAAAATCACTACAACCATAAACAACCTGGAGACGGTTCAGAGTTGAAGAGTTCACCAGGTAGGAATATTTTTGAATCAGGAGGAACAGAACATTTTTACATAAAGAAAAAATGAAACAACAGAGGAAAACAAAACAGCAGTATAAGCCTGAGTTATCAAACTTCTGTTAGATAATTAACAAAAACTATTGGAAGCTTTTCTACAAACCCTGAAAAGGAAAAACAATGAGAAGATACTCCTTCTGGCTGAGAAAGAAGAGGGAGAAGAAGGGAAGGGGAAGAAAGTGAAGACCAAGGGAAGGAAGAAGAAAAATAGAGTAAGTGGTAGGGAAAGAAGAGGTCTAAAAAAGAAAAGAAAAATAAGAAGAGAGAAGGAGGCCAAGTACGAAGAGTAGAGGAATGAGATTGGAAATAGCTATTTAATTTTTTAACACCTTAGAAATGATGTATCCTTTACATAATGAGAGATGGATGTCATAGTTGTAATACACTCTATATGTGGTCTAACGAAAGCCATCTCAATTTTAGATGAAGAAGGTGAGGACTAATAACAAATGAACTGTTGGCCAGGCATGGTGGCTCACGCCTGTAATACCAACACTTTGGGAGGCCGAGGCCGGTGGATCACCTGGGCTCGGGAGTTTGAGACCAGCCTAACCAACATGGAGAAACCCCGCCACTACTTAAAAAAAAAAAAAAACCCAAATGTCCATCAGTGACAGACTGGATTAAGAAAATGTGGCACATATACACCATGGCATACTATGCAGCCATAAAAAAGGATGAGTTTGTGTCCTTTGTAGGGACATGGATGCAGCTGGAAACCATCATTCTCAGCAAACTATCGCAAGAACAGAAAACTAAACACCGCATGTTCTCACTCATAGGTGGGAACTGAACAATGAGATCACTTGGACTTGGGAAGGGGAATATCACACACTGGGGCCTATCATGGGGAGGGGGGAGGGGGGAGGGATTGCATTGGGAGTTATACCTGATGTAAATGACGAGTTGGTGGGTGCTGACGAGTTGATGGGTGCAGCACGCCAACATGGCACAGGTATACATATGTAACCTGCATGTTATCCACATGTACCCTAGAAGTTAAAGTATAATTTAAAAAAAAAATACAAATTAACCGGGCGTGGTGGTGGGTGTGCCCCTAATTCCAGCTGCTCCCGAGGCTGAGGCAGGAGAAGTATTTGAACCCAGGAGGCGGAGGTTGCCGTGAGCTGAGATCGAGCCATTGCACTCTAGCCTGGGCAACAAGAGCAAAACTCTGTCTCAAAAAAGAAAAAAAAGAAATGAGTTGTTTTTCTTCTTGTGAAATTCCTCACAGCCGTCTTGCTCAGCAACTTCACCTTGATGTTGCCCTACCTCCTCATCAAATAAAGGTTCACTTGGCAAGTATCTATTAATTCCCGTGAACCTTCATGTGTCTTTTAATTACATTACTATTTCAGAATTTTATTAAATCTCTTTATCATCTTTCCAAAATTATTGTACATCTCAAATTCTACTAGGCTAAAATTGTTTTAAGGAATTAAAAATATATTAAGAAATTAGCACATACATTCAATGACATTTTGAGAAATTACAAGCCTGCTGAGTGAGAGTAACGTACACCTACGTTAGATTCTCTTGTTTTCGATCATGCTATATCATTTTGCCTTGACTGTCGAAATACTTATAAATTCCTATGGGGGCTAGATGTGGTGACTCACTCCTGTAATTCCAGCACTTTGGGAGGCCAAGGCAAGAGGATCACTTGAGTCCAGGAATTCCAGACCAGCCTGAGCAATGTAGTGAGATTTCGGCTCTACAAAAATTTTAAAAAATTAGCCAGGTGTGGTGGCATATGCCTGTAGTCTGTTATTTGGGAGGCTGAGGCAGGTGGATAGCTTGAGCCCAGGCGGTGAAGGTTGCATTGAGCCGAGATCATGCCACGGCACTCCAGCTTGGGTAACAGAGGGAGACCCCATCTGGGAAAAAAAAAAAAAAAAAATCCTGGAAAGGAATTAACATTGATCCAGAACCTGAACTGGATGAATTACTGTTCTAGATCTTTTCCATAATCTACATTACAGAAATATTTCTCCTACATAAGAGATAAGAAAACTGAATGACAAAAAGGTAAGGCAGTGCAATCAGGGTTGTGAGCTGAGAAAGGAGAAAAATTGGATTTGTGTTTATGTCTCCCCAACACCAAAGCAGATTTTCTTTCTGTCATAAATGCTGACTGAAGTACCAATAATAATGAATCAATAATGTTTGTATTATCAAGACCTACTTATCAAGACTTATTCATGATGGCATGAATATTGGATCAAAATTTCTTATTTTCCTTTTCACATAAGTTGTTTTTAGCTTGCTACTAGGCCAGTAAATTCCCCATAATCTAGATGCTATGTGCCATATGGTGGGTTAATATTGCTATGAGAACTTTAATTTTTTTGGATTTCTGACATTTTATTTTCAACTTACCAATTTTATTGTGCCATTAGGACTGGTACTTTTTTTTGGCGTTTATTTTAAAAAGAATTCTTCAGTTTCACATGATCCAGAATAACATATCCATCAGGTAATTTCAGTGGAAAATAAAACTCGAGACACGAACACATTTCTGTTCTGGTAAAGAAAGATTTCTCAATAAATCAGATGAATTGACATTCTCTTTATTAATGAGAAATTACTGGCTGGAAGTTGCATCTTTTCCTATTCACAGTATATTTGGAAACATTTCTTCAATGAAAGCATGAGTATGAGCTAGCTGCTGTTTTGTTTTGCATCTCTGGTCAACCACACTGGAGAAGCTTTAGAACAAAATAAACAGTCACCTGCTGCCTCTGCATTGCAAGTAAAGGATCCATGTAGCAGGCGGACAGAGTAACTGAATGCCCCTGCACACTTTTAGAGGCTTGAAAACTGAACCCATACAGATGAGCCAATTACGCCTTTCAACTGAGAATATAAAATGTAATGGGAACAGTGTTGGGCTTTTGTTCAAGATATGGCTTTACCAATTATAAACTATATTATTTTTGAATAAATGAGTCACAGCTTCCTCTGGTTGAATATATTTAGTATTTACTGAGAATACAACTGTGAGGCTTATAGCTTTTTATGAACTTGAATTTTTAAAAAATACTAGTGTTTATTATAAAAATAATTGTCATAATTTATGTCACCAAGCCATTGTAAATACTTTCTAAGATTGCATTGGAAAGGGTGCTACAAGACTTATTTTATTCAAATTCCAGTAAGAAATAGAGAAATTGGAATATGGAGTTATTTCTAAAGTGCTTTAAAAATAAGTATTGACGATGGTATTCATTGTCTTAAAAGACTGTAAAGAACAACATGAATTACTTAGCTTACCTCTCACATTCTAAAAAGCCCCTATTATGAGAATTTTTCTGCTAAATATACGTCAGTCATGTTTGAGGATTGAAATAATTCTTCCCCATGTCTCTATTTAATAGCTCCTTTTTGGTTTATTGTGAGTTATTATATGACTTTACAACAAGAAAATTGCATTTCTGAAATAGTAAATTTTTACAACTCAAATTTTGATTCTAGCTGGACATTCTAACAGGTAGATATTGTGAAGGTAGTTTGTGTTAGACGAGTATCTGATCGTCTAGAAATGCATAGCCCAGCAAGGAAATAATGCTCCCTTACTTGACTCAAATTGACCAGCTTTTAGCATCATTGGGAAATTTCCAACATATCTCCTATTGCTAAATTTATAACAGATATAGATAATATATTTTAAACAAAGTTCTAAATAATAGTATGAGCAAAAATATTATTGTCTCTGATAAATTACCCAAAAGGTTTTCCTTTGTATTATCACTATGGCATTTTGCCTCATTTAATTGTATCCTCACAACAACGCAGTGATACAGATTTTAATCTATCAGATGAGGAAACAGAAAGGGAGAGATGGTAACTAAACACATCATTCAAAATGTCAAACTGCTAACTAGAGGAGCCAGGATATGAGACCAAAACATATGCAAACTGCACTGTGTAGCACTGACATAGTAAAAAATGTTTAACAACTTCGACTTGTTCCTCCTTCACTCCCTTTGTCCATCCTCACACATGACAAATTTTGTTTCAAATTAATCAAGTCAAAATGTTCTGGATCTGAATTTTACCTATTGGCAGAGGGGATGTCCTTAGATATCTGTCTTAAAGATTATACATTTTAGGTTAAATGTTTGGTTTTATTTTTCTCCCTATACGCTAAACAAGAGGTCCTAAACAAGGATAGTATCTGAATATTTTATGTACATAAAAATACAATAATAGGCTGGGGAGAAGATAAGAACCACTGCCTTCCAGTTACGAGTTTCCACTTTTGAACAGTCTAATGGGAGTACTGAAAAAGCCCCTAGGCAAGCGAGTGGTTATGGGAAGAAATTTACCAAAAAAAAAAAACATGGCAAAGATTGAAACTTCTAATCTGAGAACATCAAGGTCCTGTCTGAACACACGGACCTTATCTAACCTAAGAAAAATGACCTAGAGGTCACCCCACCTAGCATCAGTATCCTCCTTGTACTGCCACCTGATAGCCCAATCCGTATAAAATTTCTGTAGAACAAATGGGAGGAGGACAGTGAACACAGCTGCTTCTCCTACTTTCTCTGGACACAGTCACTCCCACAGTGCATTCATAAAATTGGTCATGTTCACAGATATATATGCACTTGCATTTAATACTTTCATTAATTTAATCAGAGATCTTTAATAGGTAACTCTCAATGATGTAATCTATAAGCTGGGAAAAAGCTATGATGCAGTTGCTATGGAATGTACCATCACTGTGACTATGCCTATGATACAGTAGTCACCAGGAATTATTAGTGAGAATCAAACTCGACTTGAAATCTAGGTCCACTGAGAGATGTTCTAATCTTTTTTTAAAAATCATAATCTCACTCTGTGGCCCAGGCCAGAGTGCAGTGGCATGATCATAGCTCATTGCAGCCTCTAATTCCTGGGCCCAAGCAATCCTCCTCCTCTAGCCTCCCACAGTGCTGGGATTACAGGTGTGACCCACCACAACTGGCCCCGATCCAGTAAAACTTCATTTAAAAATTTCCATTCACAAGCTAAAAAAAGTCTCTCAGAGTCCAGGTGGCATTACGATTGCAATCAAATACATTTTTTTTTTTTGAAATATTAGATTGGTGCAAAAGTAATCACTGTTTGTACCATTACTTTTAATAAAATGCAGTTTATCAATTTCTGTCCCATTTCGTTCTTGAACCCATACAGTGACTAGAATGTATTCCTACATACTGCTTTCCTATTGTTGCCTTAACACATTGCCACAAGCTTGTCAGCTTAAAACAACACAAAGTCATTTTCTTACAGTTCTGAAAGATATAAACTCAAAATCAGCTTTACTGGGACAAAATCAGAGTGTTAGCAGAGCTAGGCTCCCTCTAGAATTTCTAGGGAGAATCTGTTTCCTGGCCTTTTACAGCTTCTAAAGCTGCCGTCCTTGCATTGCAATGCCTGCAGCTCTTGCTTCATTTTCAAAGCCAGTGCCAGGACATCTGAGATTCTTCTCTGCTCCCACATTGTTCTCTCTCTCATCTCCAAAGCTGACCCACAGCCTCCTTCTTATAAGGATGTATGTGATTACATCACTGGGCCATGTGACTGATTCAGGATAATGTCCCTATAGGTAAAAATTTTTCCCAACATAAAGCAACCTATTTCACAGGTTCTAGGAATTAGGACATGGACATCACATAAAAAGTATGACCTAATACAGGAAAGATATATTGAAAGAAGTCAGTGAAAGCATTTGAACCCTGGTGGTTAACACTGGTGTTTATCTCTGCTTTTTAATGCTTTTTTATATAAAAAAATTTTTGAGTTAATTTTAGACTTACAGAACATTTGCAATTTCTATATTCCCATTACCTGGTTGCCTTTTATTCTAACATCTCACTTAATCTTGGGACATTTATCTAAACTAAGAAATTAATTTTAGACCATGCTATTAATTAAAATATAGAACTTATTTGAAGTCCATTAGCTTTTCAATTTTTTTTTTTTGTTTTGTTTTTGTTCTAGGATCCAGTGCAGGATTCCACAATGTATTTACTTGCCTTGGCTTTCAGTCTCCCCAAGTCTGGGACAGATGATTATCTTTCCTTGTTTTCACTTTGAAGAGTCACTTACTTCCATCTTAATTTATTTAAAAAAATGTATATACAATAACGTTTACATTGTGTTTCGTACAGTGATGGGGGTTTGGACTAATGAGTAAGTTGCGCATCCACTAACACCATTCCATAGGGAACACTTCCATCACCCCAGATATTCCTTTTGTGAAGAATTCCTCCTTCCGCCAATCCCTGGAAACCACTGACTGGTTATCTTTCCTCTAGTTTTCAGAGAATGCAATATAAATGGAATTATACAATATGTAGCCTTTGGGTTCTGGCTTCTCACACTTCCTAAAAGGCATTTAAGAACCATCCAAGTAGTTCTATGAATCAATGGTGTGTTTCTTTTTATAGTAGTATTTTAATGTATGGATGGACCACAGATTGTTTATGCACTATGGGTTCGAAGACATCTGGTTTCCAGTTTGGGACAATATAAATAAAGCTGCCATAACGTTCACATACATATTTTTATGTGAAGAAAATATTTTATTTCTTTAGGGTAGAAATTCAGAAGTGGGATTTCTGGGTCATATGGCAGGAATATGTTTAACTTTATATAAAAAAGCAGATAACGATTCCAGATACGGCTGTACTATTTTACGTTCTCATTGGGAATGAATTGCTGTTCCCTAGGCAAAAGTTGTTGATTCAAGTAAAGTTTATCATAAAGTTTTCATTTTATGGATTATACTTTTGAGTGATAGTTAATAATTCTTTGATCAATCCAAGGTCACCAGTTTTTCTCCTATGTCTTAGAGAAGTTTTATAGCTTTAGGTTTACATTTAAATCATGAAACCATATTTAATTAGTTTTTATATTAGGTGTGAGAAAAAGGTTGAAGATTATTTTATTTAAAAGTTTTATTGATAATTCACATGCCATACAATTCACCCACTAAAGTTATAATTAAATGACTTTTAAGAGAGTTGTTCAACCATCACTTCAATTTTTAAACACTTTCATCACCCCAAAAAGAAAACTCACACCCTATGACTGTTGCTCTTAACCACCCATCCCACTGTGGCCCTAGGAAACCATGGATCTACTTACTGTCCCTATGCATTTGCCTATTTTGAACATTATACAAATAGGATCACACAATATGTGGCACATTGTGACTGGCTTCTTTTACTTGGCATGATGTTTTCAAGGATCACCCATGTTATAGCACATGTCAAGTAAAGTTGATCTCTGAAGAACACAGATTTGAGCTGTGCGGGTTCACCTATATGCTTTTTTTTGTTTGTTTGTTTTTAACCAAATGCAGTTCGAAAATACAGCATTCATGGGAGGCAAAACCTGTGTAAATGGAAGGCTGACTTTTCCTATAAACCACTTGGCTGAATTTGGAACTTGAGTCTGCCCAGATTTGGGTTTCCCTGGTTATTCCTAGAACCAATCTCCTGCATATACCCAGGGACGAATGTACTCTATTTCTGGTTTTATTTCCTAATAATATTTTACTTTCTGAACATACTGTGTTCTATTCACTCATTTATCAGTTGATGAATGTTTGAGTTGTTTTCACTTTTTAGTTATAATTAATTCTGTTATGAACATTTGTGCACAACATTTGGGTGGACAAAAGTCCTTGAGTATATATCTAGAAGTTGAATTGCTGAGTCACATAGTAACTTAATGTCTCATAGTTTGAGCAACTGCTATATTGTTTTCCAGGATAGGTTAGCCGTCTTAACATCCCACCAGCCTTTTATGGGGGACTTAACTTCTCCATATCCTCACCAAAGTTTGTCATTTTGACTGTAGCTATTATAGTGGATGTGAAGTGGTATTTGGTTTAGCTTTGCATTGAAATAAATAGTCTGAATCAATTTTTAATGTTTGACTGCCACTAAGCCCCTCCTTTATTCCCTCTGCCTTGTGTCTGTGCAAGCTGATACATAAGCTGGAGCACTCTGTCTTTGGGCATGGACAGAAGTCTCATACCACGCAAGTCCTTGCTCAAGTATCACTCAGCATCACTTCCTAACTTCCATAAAAACTCCAAACCAACTTCTTTTCTTTGCTCTCTTGAGTACCTTTTAAACCAGACTGAGAAGGCTCTCATGCTCTTCTCATTAGCTTTATTATGTAAATGATGAACTTTTCTTGCCACCTTCATCCTTGTGCCATCATCAGTCTTGATCGCTGAATCAAACTTTATGTGGGGTCTATTTGGTCACCGTGAGATGGCCACAAAATTTCTAATGGCTAGCGACGTGGAGCACCTTTTCATGTGCTCATTGGACATTTGTGATTTTCTTCTGAAAAAATGTTTCTTCTAATCTTTTGTAAATTTTTTCATTGGGTTATTGTCTTTTTACTATGAAGTTTTAATAGTTGTGTATATTTTCTAGATACAAGTCCCTTATCAGGTATATGATTTGTAAGTATTTTCTGTCACTATGTGACTTATGTTGTCACTTTGTTGATGAGGTCCTTTATTGATGAGGTCCATCAAAGCACAATAGTTTTTAATTTGGGAGATGTTCAGTTTGTCGATTTTTTTGTTGTTGCTTGTGCTTTTTGTGTCACGTTTACAGGATCATAAAGATTATGCCTAGATATTTTTCTTTTAATTTTATAGATTGAGTTTTTACATTTAGGCCTTTCATTTACTTTGGGTTAATTATGACATATGGTATAAGGTAGAGGTACATGCTATTATTTTCATGTGGCGATTTAGTCACTTTGTTACTATTATTGAAGCTACTATTCTATCCACCATCAAATTGTCTTGGTAACCTTGCTGAAAATTAATTAGACATAAGGTGAAGATTTATTTCTGAACTTTCAACTTGATTCCTTTAATTTACATGTATTGTTAGGAGCGTAACACACTCTTCTGATTAATGTAGTTTTGCAGTTATTTTTCAAATTAGGAAGTATGAATCTTTCTAATTTGTTCTTCAATATTATTTTGAATATGCATGGTCCTTTGAATTTCCATATGAATTTTAGGACTATCTCCTCAATTTTTGCAAAGAAGTCAGCTGAACTCCTAGGCTGAAGTGATTCTGCCATCTAAGCCTCCCAAATAGCTAAGACTACAGGCGTGTGTCACACGACCAGCTGATTTTTTAAAAATGTATTTTTAGTAGAGATGAGGTCTTGATATGTTACTCAGGCTGGCCTTAAACCCCTGAGCTCAAGTAATCGTCTTGCCTTGGCCTCTGCAAGTGTTAAGATTACAGGCATGAGCCACCACACACAACCTAACATTTTAGTTTAGATTCAAGGGGGACATATGCAGGTTTTGGACATGAATATATTGTATGATACTGAGGTTTGAGCTTCTAATGATCCCGTCATCCAGTGAACAGAGTACCTGATAGGCAGTTTCTCAACCTGTGTCCCTTCTCTCCTTCCCTCCCTCCCACCTTTTGGAATCCCCAGTATTTATTGTTCCCAACTTTGTGTCTGTGTAAACTCACTGTTTAGCTCCCACTAATAAATAAGAACACGCAGTATTTGGTTTTACATTTCTACAGCAATTTGTTTAGGATAATGTCGTCCAGCCTCATCCATGATGTTGAAAAGAGCATACTTTTATTCTTTTTTAGGACTGCATGGTATTCTATGTTGTATATGTACCACATTTTTTTTTTTTTTTTTTTTTTTTTTGAGACGGAGTCTCGCTCTGTCGCCCAGGCTGGAGTGCAGTGGCCGGATCTCAGCTCACTGCAAGCTCCGCCTCCCGGGTTTACGCCATTCTCCTGCCTCAGCCTCCCGAGTAGCTGGGACTACAGGCACCCGCCACCTCGCCCAGCTAGTTTTTTGTATTTTTAGTAGAGACGGGTTTCACCATGTTAGCCAGGATGGTCTCGATCTCCTGACCTTGTGATCCGCCCGTCTCGGCCTCCCAAAGTGCTGGGATTACAGGCTTGAGCCACCGCGCCCGGCCTTGTACCACATTTTCTTTATCCAGTTCATTGATGGGCACCTAAGTTGACTCTATATATTTGCTATTGTGAATAGTGCTGCAATAAACATGTAAGTGCAGGTGTCTTTTTATTGAAACAATTTATTTTTCTTTGGGTATATATTCATTAATGAGATTGGTGAGTCGTATGATAATTCTGTTTTTAGTTCTTTGAGAAGTCTTTAAACCGCTTTCCACTGCGGCTGAGCTAATTTACATTCCCACCAGCAGTGTATAAGTGTTTCGTTTTCTTCACAGTCTTGCAAACATCTATTATTTTCTGATTTTTTAGCAATAGCCATTTTGACTGCTGTGAGATGGTATCTCATTGTGGTTTTGATTTGCATCTCTCTGATCATTAATGATGTTGAATGTTTTTTCATATGTTTATTGGCTGCTTGTATGTCTTCTTTTGAGAAATGTGTATTCATATTCTTTGCCCACATTTTAGTGGGGTTATTTGTTGTTTCCTTGTTGATTTGTTTAAGTTCCTTACAGATTTTGGATATTAGACCTTCGTGGTATGCATGATTTGCAAATATTTTCTCATTATGTAGCTTGTGTATTTACTCTGTTGATAGTTTCTTTTGCCATGCAGAAGCTCTTTAGTTTAATTAGGTCCCATTTGTCAGTTTTTGTTTTTGTTGGATTTGCATTTGCCGACTTAGTCATAAATTATTTGCCTAGGCCATCGTATAGAAGGGTATTTCCTAGGGATTTTATAGTTTGAGATCTTAAATTATTTAAGTATTTAATCCACCTGGAGTTAATTTGTTATATGATGAGAGGTGCCCACCCAGTTTTATTCTTTTGCATATGTATAGCAGTTTTCTCAGCACCATTTATTGGTTAGGGTATTCTTTCACCAATATTCATTTTTGTCAACTTTGTTGAAGATCAGTTGGTTGTAGCTTTGCAGCTTTATTTCAGGGTCTCTATTCTGTTTCATTGATCCATTTGTCTTTTCCTTTTATCTTTTTTTTTTTTTTTTTTTTTTTACCAGTACCATGCTTTATTGGTTACTGTAGCCGGGCAGTATAGTTTGAAGTAGGGTAGTGTGAAGCATCCAGCTTTGTTCTTTTTATTTAGGTTTGTTTTGGTTATCCAGACTCTTGTTTCGGTTTCATAAAAATGTTAGAATATTTTGTTTAATTATGTGAAGAACTACATTGGAAATTGAATAGGAATGTGATGAATCTGTAGATTACTTTGGCAATGTGGATATTGTAACAATATTGATTCTTCTAATCCTTAAGCATGGAATGTGACTCCATTTGTTTATATTGTCTATGATTTTTTTTATCAGTGTTTTGTAATTCTATTGGTTGAGATCATCTCTTCATCACCTCTTTGACTAGATGTATTGCTACATTTTGTGTGTGGGTGTGCGGCTATCATAAATGGGATTGCACTGTTTACTTGATTCTCAGCTTGAACATTGTTGGTGTGTAGAAGTGCTCCTGATTGATTGTTGTACATTGATTTTGTATCCCGAGAACTTACTGAAGTCATGTATCAGGCCTAGGAGAAATTTAGAAGAATCTTTAGGGTTTTCTATGTATAGAATCATAAAGTCAGCAAAGAGAGATAATTAGACTTCCTCTTTTCTTTTCTTATTTAGTTACCTTTTCTTTCTCCTGCCTGATTGCTCTGGCTAGCACTTTAATACTATGTTGAAGAGGAGCAGTGAGAGTAGACATTTTTGTCTTGTTTGAGTTCTCAAAGAGCATGGTTCCAGCTTCTAAGGTAAAATTTGATGTTTGACTGTAAATTTTTCTTAGACGGCTCTGATTATTTTTACATATGTTCCTTTGATGCCTAGTTTATTGAGGGTTTTTGTCTTGAAGGGATATTGAATTTTGTCAAAAGCTTTTTGTGTGCTATTGAGATATTCATATTGTTTTAGTTCTGTTTATGTGATGAGTTACATTTATTGATTTATATGGGTTAAACCATCCTTTTATCTGAGGAGTAAAGCCCAGTTGATCATGGTGAATTAACTATTTGATGTTTTACTGGATTTGGGTTGCTAGTATACTGTTGAAGATTTTTGTTTGTATATTCAGCAGGCTTGTAGTTTTCTTTTAATTGTATCTCTGCCAGATTTTTGGTATTAGGAGGATTCTGGTCATAGAATGAGTTAAGGGGGAGACGCTTCTCCTATGTTTTGGAACAATTTCAGTAGTATTGGAACCAGTTCTTCTCTGTATGTCTACTAGAATGTAGATGAAAATCTATCTGATCCAATGCTTTTTAGCCTGGTAGGCTGTTTATTACCTACTCAATATCATTACTTTTCATTGATATCTTCAAGATTTCTGTTTCTTTCTGGTTCAGGTTTTCCAAGAATTTGTCTATTTTCTAGTTTGTGTTCAGAGATGAGCATAGTAATCTGAGGGTTTTTTCTATTTCTGTGGGATCAGTTATGATGTCTGTTTTGTCATTTCTGAATGTGATTATTTATATATTCTCTTTTTCTTTGTTAATCTAGCTTTTGGTCTATCAATCTTGTTTATCCTTTCAGTGAACCAACTTTTCATAGTGTTAATCTTTGTTTTCTTGAGTCTCAATTTCATTTAATTATGTTTTGATCATAGTTATTTCATTTCTTCTGATAGCTTTGGGTACAGTTTATTAATTCCTTTGGTGTGAGGTTCGTTTGTTAATCTGACATCTTTCTGTCTGTTGATGTAGGTGTTTAGCTCTACAAACATTCCTCTTATCAGTTTTTGCCACATTTCAGTGACTTTGGTATGTTTTGTCTCTATTTATATTTGTTGCAAAGAATTTTTCAATTTCTTCTTTAATTTTGTTTTTTACCCAGATGTCATTTAAGAGGAGCAAATTGTTTGGTTTCCATGTATTTATGTTTTGAGACTTCCCCTTTGTATTGATTTCCATTTTTATCCCCTGATGCCTGAAAAGATGCTTGGTGTAATTTAATTTCTTTTTGAGTTTGTTAAAACTTGCTTTATGACTGAGTATGTGGTCAATCTTACAGTAAATTCTGTGGGTAATTGAGAAGAATATATATTCTGTTGTTGTTGGCTGGAGTATTCTGTCAATGTAGGTCCAATTAGTAAAGTGTAGAATTTAAATGAGAAGAATGTATATTCTGTGGTTGTTGGGTGGAGTATTCTGTAGATGGAGGTCCAATTGGTCAAGTGTAGAATTTAAGTCCAGAATTTCTTTGTTTAGTTTTGTGCTTTGATCATCTGTCTAATGCTATCGGTGTGGTGCTGAATTCCCCCACTTATCACTATGTGTTTGTAAAAGTTTTTTCTTAGGTCTACAAGTAATTATTTTATAAATCTGGGTGCTATAATGTTGGGTGTGTACATATTTAGGATAGTTAGGTCTTCTTGTTGAACTGAATCATTTATCATTATCTAATGTCCTCCTTTGTCCTTTTTTACTGGTATTGGTTTAAAGTCTGTTTAGTGACCCTTGCTTTTTTTTGTTTTCCATTGGCATGATACAATTTTCTCTATCTCTTTATTTTGAGTTTATGGGTGTCAGAACACATGAGATGAGTCTCTTGAAGATAGCAAAAGAATAGGTCCTGATTTGTATCTAATTTTACACTCTGTATCTTTGAAATGTTTAGTCTATTTACATTCAGAACTAATATTGATATGTGAGGTTTTGTTCCTATCATGGTGGTGTTGTTAGATAGTTGCTTTGTAGCCTGGATTGTGTGGTTGCATTATAGAATTTGTGGGCTATGCGTGTGTTTACTTTTGTGGCATCAAGCATTTAATTTTCATTTCCACGTGTAGAACTCCCTTAAGCATCTCCTGTAGGGCTGGTCTGGTGGTAACAATTTCCCTTAGCAATTGCTTGTCTGAGAAATACTTTATTTCTCTGTCATTTATGAAGTTTTAATTCAGAAGGATATAAAATTCTTTGCTGGTGTATTTTTCTTTAAGAATGCTAAAAATGGGCCCTTGATCTTTTCTGGCTTTTAAGGTTTCTTCGGAGAATTCTGCTGTTAGATTGATGGGCTTCTCTTCATAGGTAATATAACCATTTTTCCTAGCTGTATTTAAACTTTGTTTGGTTTTGCTTTGTTTTTGTTGTTGTTTTTGTAATGACCTTGGATAGTCATTTAATGACTGTGTGCCTTGGTGATGGGCATCTTGTATAGTATCTCAGAGGAGATCTCTGAATTTCTTGTGTTTGTATGTTTCTTAATCTCTAGCCAGATTAAGAAATTTTTCCTGAGTTATATCCTCAAATATGATTTCCAAGGTGCTGATTTTCTATTCTTCTCTCATAGGAATGCCAATAAGTCATAGATTTGATTGTTTTACATATCATATTTCTAGAAGGCTTTGTTCACTTTCCTAAAATTATTTTTGCTTTATTTTTGTCTAATACGTCAACTTGAAGGACTAATCTTTGAGCTCTGAAATTTTTTCTTCTGTTTGGTCCCATTTGTTATTCAGGTTTCCAACTGTGTTTTGAAATTCCGGCAATAAATTTTTCATTCTTAGAACATCTTTTTGGTTCTTAATATAGCTATGCCATTTGGATTGTTTTTCTGACTTCTTTCTGTTGGATTTCAACTTTCTTTTGCATCTCATTGAGTTTCTTTGCCATTCATAGTCTGAATTCTATATCTGTCATTTCAGACATTTTGTTCTGACCAGAATCCATTGCTTGGGGGCTAGTGGGATCCATTGGAGGTGACTAGACATTCCCGCTTTTCGTATTACCAGAGTTCTTGCACTCTATTTTTTGAATTTGCTACAATTTTGATGGGACTTCTTGATTATTTTTCTTTTTTCCCTTGAGAGTATGCTGTGGTGTGTATTGTGTATGATCGATTGTTTCCATTTCTGTGTGCTTTCTGATGAGAATTTGGGCAGTGGCTTTCTTAGATGATGTTTGTAGCAACATAATTTTGTTTAGTGGTGTAATTCAGTCTGAATTCCAGTAGATGGCACTGAGGAGTAATAGCTAGTCAGTAGGGAGGGGGCAGAGGCAATGGCGAAGTGTGAAAAGTGCCCTCCCCCAGCACACAGAGAAGCCACTGGAGAAGCCTGAAAAGCAGTGTCTTTCAGCCCATGTTCCCTGAAGAGCCAATGGGAAAGAGCCATGGCTGAGTCCTATACATGTGTAGGATGGCCTCATCTCCCTGTGCCTTTTTGCCTGAGCAGCAGCTGTTGCCATGTCAATTCAAGCTCAGGCCAAGGTTGGGAGGCAGACCAGTGTGAAAGTCTCAAAATGCCACCTTGGTGGGATCAGAGAGGATGGGGCACCACCCAGGCAAGCAACATGAGCAAGAATCTGTGGGAAATACAGTCCACTCAAGTCTCTGTCTCACAGCAGCCCGTTCCAGGATATTGTGCTAGACTAGATGTGCATAGAACGTCCTGGTATCCCTCCCTCAGGGGCTGGGCAGCAGCTTCACCATGTCAGCCTAAACTCAGGTTGAGTGAGGGGTGCAGCCTAGCATTAAATTCTCAAAATGGTATTTGGTCTAGGACCAGAGAAGGTGGGGGGATACCATCCATTAAAGCAGCCTGGGCAAGAAGTTATGGGGAGTGGTCTAATCATGTCTCAGCCCCAGTGACTTGTGGCAGGGCAGCAAATACTCTCCCGCGGAGTGCGTGGGCGCACCCTGTCTTCCTCTCTCTCTTTGGAGCAGTGCAGTGGCTGCAGCCATGTCTCTACTCCTGCTATCAGGGCTCTCAAAATGGTTCCCAGCTGAAGCTGCTCCAGGCTTGGATGCCTGTGGGATTCTGTGTGCGTTCTCTTTCTGGAGCAACATTTCTGTACAGACTTTAGGCCACTCCATATGCCTGGTATAAAGTCCTAGTATGTTGAGTGTTTCCCCCGAAGCCAGGATTGTTAAAGCCTGTTTCAGAGCTCTGCGGATTTCTTTCTTACTATTTCTCCATGTCCAGCCTCTCCCACTCTCAGTTGGTTTGCAGCTGGGCAAACTGCCTCAAGCCAATCTTCTTACCTCTGGCACTTGTCGCTTCTCTGATGAATCCAGGCATTCTCTCCTAGATGATGTGCTTGGATTGTGAGTACTTGCTTACTATTAGGGCTCTTCTCTGTGGAGGAGGTACACATTATATGAGTCTGGTCAGGCATTTTCCAACCCTCCCAGCTGAAGAATGTATTTTAACTTTTCATTTAGGGTTATTGGCAATTAATTTCCTTACTTTTTGTCTTTCTGATAAAAAATATTTTTTATATTTTTTTTCTGAGGTTTGAAGTCAGAGTTAACAATGTTTTGGGTTTACAGTTTATTTCACTTAATAATACGAGTTTTTAATTACCTTTTATGGCTTCTGACGAGAATTCTACTGCAATGCTTATCTTTGTTACTTGTTAAATGTTTCTTTTTTTCTCTGAGAGACATCAAGATTTTGTTTTGTTTTGTTTTTAGCAGTTTGAATATCATACCCTTAGACGTGTGTGTGTGTGTTTAAATTTTATTTTGTTGATTATTTGTTTTATATTTATCTTGCTTCTCTTTTTCTGATCTTTCTGCATCAGTGATTTGGTGTTGGCTGTATTTTGGAAAATTTCTTGTTTGTGTTCTTTCTCTACCAGCACTCTAATTTCACATGTTAGAATACTTGATATTGTTTCACAGCTCCTGCATGCTCAGGCTTGATTTTGTCATTACTGTTGTTCTCTCTTATTTTTTGTGTGTTCAAGTTAGGTTGATTTCTATTGACTTTTCCTCAAATTTGCAGATTCTTTCTTCAGCTGTATTGAATATGCTGATGAGCTATTTGAAAATATTCTTCATCTTTATTACTGTTTTTTTTTTTTTATTTCTAGCAGTTCCAGTGATTTGCTTTACAATTTCCATTTCTCTGCTGGAACGATGCATCTGATGCCTTAGAGTTTTTGTTGTTGTTGTTGCTATATGCTAAACATTTTTATAGTACACTAGACACTAGGTAATACTTTTTGTACCTGAAGTTGAACACACCTTTCTTTCTGCTAGGTCTTCACCAGAAAATTCAAATTGCTGTAAATGAATTGCTGTATGGAGTATGGAAGTTGTCTTTCCATAGCAATGTCTATTTGTTTCTGAGTTTTAGGTATTTCCTTTACATTGTGTCTCAGAAAGGGTATCTCTTGTTCTTTTACCAACTGCATTCTGCTATTACTTTCTAATTCATGCTCATTAGCTCATTCAGGGTGGGGTAAGGTTGCATCCTCTATTGTTCTGATTGAACCTTTGTATTAAGTATATATTATTTCCCTGAATCTCCTGGTTGTCTGAGTGTGGCCTTCTTTTTGTTCTTTTAATTTCATGCCTTTTCTCCAGCTAAAATTGTAGTATCTGTGTAATCATGCTCTTTGGCCCAATGCCAGTTTTATTGATTTAGTTTTTTACCTCTTCCAGTCCCCCACCTCTGGTAGTTTCATTAATGTTTTAGGGACAGCAATGCTTCCCTTCCTTCCCCTCCTAGAATAAGACTTTTCTTCCATCACGGAGAAGAGGAGAATAATCCAAGCAGAGTGTCTGTTCAGTCCCTCAGAAATATTCCCCTCCCTAGATCTGCATTACAATAGACAATCCTGTGAGCTTTTCTTCTGATATTTTCTGGGATAACCTGGTAGAGTTCATTAAGAAAGTGTCTTCAAGAGAGTGCAGCTTCACCCAGTTTCGATGGCACTGTGGGGTTTTATGCTATCCTGAAATATTACACCTGGTCTTCAGCAATTTGTCAACAACTATTTGGCTTATTGCTTTCTACTGACATCTAGTTGCATAATTCAAAGGAGTGCTTTCTCTCACTTCTCTTCCTGTAGGTACCAGTTCTCAGACTTTGGTTTAGTTTGTTGCATTGTGACTTCAGCTCTCATTGACTTCAAACTAAGGTACTCATTTGATGTAGTTTTGTTGTTGTTCTCTGTAAGGGTGAGAGTAATACTCTTCAAGTTTTCTACTTCCCGGGATAGAAACCATCAGCATAAAATACTGTGAACAGCGAGATTATATCTTAAAGTGAGCTTTCCTTTTGTTAATCAAAATGTAAGGAAATATATTATGATAGCAATAATATAATATTTAATAATATATTGCATACTATTAATATTTAATATTTAAATTACTTAATATTATTAAAATTACAGATATTTATTAGGCTCTTATCAAGTGTTAGGCATTTTGGCCAAGAATATATGGTTAATTGTTATCAAACCCAGACTCGTAAGACAAATGGAAAGTTCATGTAAAAAACAAGACAATGGACAACTGACTCCTTGGCTAAAAAGGCTCCTCACCCCCTTTAGATTAGCATCACTTTGAGTATCACATAAATCCTTAACATTAATTATCTCAAATACCTTGGTGTGGTACTTGTTTCTTTCAAAACTGAAGTGAAAACTGTGCATTAACCAAGGAAAGAAATGCAGTATTCATGGACCTGACAACGTAATTAAGTGCATTTGCACCTTACTTCTTAAGACATTGTTTAAAAGAGCTCTTCGGTTCTTCTTTGGAAAGAAATGCCTCCCTTTATTTTTTTTCTCGATGATTTATCAGAGTAACTCAAGTTTAGCTCAGTTCCTAATATATTATTAATTCTATATTAATTTTCAGATAAATAATTGTACATATTTATTAGGTACATGTGACATTTTTAAACATGCATATAATGTGCAGTAATCAAATGAAGATACTCAGGACCTCAAGCATTTACTTCTTTGTGTTGAGAACATTCCAGACCTCCTCCCCTAGCTATTTTTAAAGATAGAATAAATTATTGATAATGATACTCATTCGACTTGCAATTGAACACTAGAAATTGTTTATTCTATTGAACTGTGTTTTTGTACCTATTAACCAACCTGTCTTTACACCCCCACCCCACTACCCTTCCCAGCCTCTGGTAACAGTCATTCTTGTCTTTATGAGATAAACTTTTTTAGCCCACACATAGGAGCCAAAACATATGTAATATTTCTCTTTCTGTGCCTGGATTTATCCATGTTGTTTCAAATGACAGAATTTTATTCCTTTTAAAACTGAATAATATGCCACTGTCTATATATACACACCACATTTATTCATCCATTTGTGGTCATGTAGATTGATTTCTATATTAATTTTAATATTGAGATACTACAAGGGTTGATACTTGAAGGGCTTGTTTTAGTGAATTAGAAAATGCTGAATGTTTCTATACTTACTTCCTAGTATCTCTCACAGTAATATGCATTTATTGACTTTTGTTTCTGCTTTTCAGTAAGCTATTTTTAGGCTGGGCTTGAATGTCTGTTTCCCAGGGACATCTTTCCTAATTTTAAGATGTTCAGTGTCTTTTTTAAATGCCAGGTAAGGATCACATGGTACTACAGATTTTTTATGACCATCATGATAATTTATTATAAGGCCTTGTCTTATCAGTCTCTTCTATCTAGGCTATAAACTCCATGATGAGAAAATCTGCTGTTCTCTTATTTTGTGTTTATCTTATGCATCCAGCATCACACATGGCACAATAAATATTTATTGCATAAAGACAGCAGGTACTCAAATGCTTACAAATATGCTCCACTTTCAGATTTAACCTAACTAGGAACAGAATTACATTATATTTATTTTCATATTCTCAATGGCCATTATAGATTTTGAAACATGGTAGAAAATAAGTGTTTCCTGATAAAATTAATAAATCATTCAAGTTTAACACGTTGCTCACTTAGTATTTTTTAGCGTATGGCTTGAATATTTTACATTGGATGATTTTCATCCTGTTAACTCTGACCATTTTCTCTATGTTTCCTCATTTAAATTTGCCTTTTAAAAAAACACAAATGATCAAGGCTATGTCTACAGTACACTAAAACACCTGGCTCATTCAAATAAGTGAAAGAAAACACAGTTACATAAATGGACAAAAATATAAATAAAAATCAGTCAAATTGTTTCTCACTGCAAAGATGACATAAGCAGCTGACTGAGTGATTTCTTTCTCACTATTCAATTCCTTGATTTAACACTATTATCACACAACTTGCAAGTATGTGCATTAAGTCTTTAAGTTAGATCCAAAGGAGAATATCTCAGTGAGATTCATTTACTCTCCCTGGGTTTGGGAAGGAAGCCTATTCATTAAAAGGATGTAATGCAGAACACAAAGAAAGAATGGGCAATTCTTCAACCCGGAAGTTATGTATATTTTCTCTTCCTAAAAAAAAAAAAAAAAAAAAAAATGTGGAAAAAGTGGATGGCCTGTCATTAGGAAAGAAGTTCTAAAAATGCTGACCTCAGAAGAGATTTGAGAGATGGAGTGTAGCACAATGGGCAAGTAAAATTTGTATCCAGACAAAAATCTCGAATTCAGCCAGATGCAGTGGCTCATGCCTGTAATCCCAGCATTTCAGGAGGGTGGGGTAGAAGAATTGCTTGAAACCAGGAGTTCAAGCTTAGGCAACATAGTGAGGCCCTGTCTCTCCAAAAATACAGAAAAATTAGCTGGGTAGGGTGGTATGTGCCTATAGTCCCAGCTACTAGAGAGGCTGAGGTGGGAGGACTGCTGGAGGCCAAAATGTTGATGCTGCAGTGAGTTGTGATCAGCCTGGGTGACAGAGTGAGACCCTGTCTCAAAACAAAACAAAAACCTTGAACTCAGAGTATTTTATTGATAAAATGTTAGCTCTTGAGCCTAACTTGTATCTGTAGAGATCATTCAACAGTTAAAAAAACAGACCTTGAGGCAATTATAATTCACAAAGAATGTATTTGCACTTTTTAGGGATAGACGTAGAACTGAACCATGACTCTTTTTTTTATTTCTCTCTAGCACATAATTTCACCTGCGCATCCCTCATAAATCAGAAAGTTACTGATGGTGCACATAGTGTTACGCTTATTTTTGATTTCACAATATCTTAATTCTGTGTCACATATAAAGGCAGACAATAAATAAATGTAGAATTGGCACTATTTGAACATTAGAGAATGTTCTACACTTTATTTATTTATTTTTGGGGGGTATCGGAGTCTCACTCTGTCACCCAGGCCAGAGTGCAGTGGCGCAATCTCGGCTCACTGCAAGCTCTGCCTCCCGGGTTAATGCCATTCTCCTGCCTCAGCCTCCCCTGTAGCTGGGACTACAGGCGCCCGCCACCACACCTGGCTAATTTTTTTTTGTATTTTTAGTAGAGATGGGATTTCACTGTGTTAGCCTGGATGGTCTCGATCTCGTGACCTCGTGATCCACCTGCCTCGGCCTCCCAAAGTGCTGGGATTACAGGCATGAGCCACCGCGTGCCTGGCCCTACACTTTTAAAAACAAGTGGATTTTTTGTTAATTGTATTTTATTTCCTTTGCTTATTTCAGATGCCATTATTTCCAGAAAGTTTTGGTTTGTAACTGGCTTTCCTTGATACCACTTCTGCATAAATAAGCACCAAAGAGATGGGCAGAAGAGTCTAGAGAGGAATTTTTAAAAATCTGGAATGAATAAATATTGTTTTTTACTTTGGTATTTTGTTAACCCCCAATTCTGCAAAAGTCAAAGAACATGGAAAACTAAGAAGCCCTAGAAATTGGGTTGTCACCACAATAACAATTGAGCTAACAGGAATTGTCTAAAGCAACTATATTGAAATATAGTAAAGTACTTTTGCAGTATCCAGGGAAGAGCTTGACAAAGACACTAGTATATTTTGGTAAACTTTAGTGACATCCACATTATGTGTAGCAACTATCATATCCCATCTGGTAGCCCTACAATCGGAAGCCATGAGAATGATGGCTTGTGCTCCTGATATGGCTTGCTGGTTTCAGGGTGGGCATAAAGGAGCTAGTCTTTCAAAAATTACAGTTGTGGTTTATTTAATTGCTGCTCATTGCTCTTCATCACTAAGAGAAAGGCACAGAGGCCAACCATTCTTTTAATGATCATGGAGCAAAGCAGGGTCTTAGCTGAGAGGCAATTAAAGAGACAGGCCTTTTCTTTTCTATTTTTTCTGTTTTTGGAGCCAGAAATTTATGGAAATATTCACCACGTCACTGCCTGACTGCAGAGACAATGGAATAGGAAATTCAGTGACCACATGCAGTGATGAATATACACTTTAAAAAACTAGTTTGGAAAAGACAGATATCTTAAGTCCTAAAGAAGAAAAATCAGCAATTTCTGAGGATTGGGAGGATTAGATTTCTAGAGTTAAGACAACATAAAACTTAGAATATCCAGATTCAGCAGCAAAAGCAACAACAACAACAACAAACATACAGAGAGGAAATGTGGAGCAATTGCAAGAAAAAATAATTTGACAGAAAATATTCCTACCAAGCTGAGATGCAGACATTAACATAAAATAGAATTAAATCAGCTGTCTTAAAAATTTTCAATGAGGTAAAGGAAAACATTGGAAACAACTATAAAAATTGGGAAAACAATGTCTAAAAAATACAAATATCAACATATAGATATACATTATAGAAAAGAACCAAGCAGAAATATAGAAACTGAAAGTTACAAGAATTGAAATGAAAACTTCACTGGGTGGGTTCAATAGCATATTTGAGGAAACAGAAGAAAGAATCAGCAAAGTTTCAGATAGTACAATGGAAATTATCTAGTCTGAGGAGTGGAAAGAAAAATGTCTGAATAAAAATGGACAGACCCTGAGGTTCTTGTGAGATACCATCAACGGTGTCAATATTTGCATTATAAGAATCCCAGGATAGGATAAAGAGAAATGGGGGAAGAAACAAGAAAATAATATGTAAAATGTTCACAAATCTAATGGAAGACATGATTATACACATCCAAGAAATTAACTCCAAACAAAATACATTTTAAGATACACTGTGAGACACATAGTTAATCATTAGGATCCTAAAACAGAGACTTTTGAAAGCTGAATGAGAACCAAGACTTGTCACATATAAGAGATTCTCAGTAAAAATAAGAACTAATATCTATGTGTTGGCCATGGTTCAGTGGGATTATGTATTTTAAATTCTGAAAGAAAAAAACCTCTCAACTAGGAATCTGTATCCAGAAAAAAAATCTATCAAGAATGAGGAAGAATTTCATACATTTCTAGATAAGCAAAGCGTTGTAATCAAGCTCCTGAAGTAGAGGGATAAATAAAGGATCCTAAAAGTAGCAAGAGAGAAACAAATGTCACACAATGAACCCTCCAATGCATCTGGCAGCAGTTTACAGTCCAGAAGAGAGGGGCATGATGTATTTAAACTGAAAGAAAATATCTCTTATCCTAGAATTGTATATCTGTCAAAATATCCTTCAAACGTGAAGGAGAAATAAAGACTTTCCAAGACAAATAAAAGATGAGGGATGTCATCAATCTGTTCTACAAGAAATGCTAAAGGAAGTACTTCAATCAGAAAGAAAAGGATTGTGATGAACAATAAGTAATCACCTAAAGGTACAAAACACACTTGTAATGGTAGGTACATAGGAAAACAGAATGTTGTAATACTATAATTGTGGTGTGTAAACTCCTCTTATCCTCAGTACAAAGACTAAGTAATTAACCAATCAAAAATAATAACTTTAACAACTTTTCAAGACATAGTACAATAAGATATAAATAAAGGAACAAAAAGTTAAAAACAGGAGGGAATAAAATTAAGGCATAGAGTATTAGTTTTCTTTTTGCTAGCGTATTTGTTTGTTTATGCAAATAGTGTTTTTAGTTTTTATCAGGTTAAAGTAATGGGTTATAAGTTAGTATTTGCAAGCCTCATGGAAACATCGAGTCACAAACTATACAATGGATGCAAAAAAAGTAAAATCATATCACCAAAGAAAACTTCAAATAAACATTCTAATAATGCTTTTTAAAGACGCAGAAAAGTAAGAGCAAACCAAAGCCAAAAATAGTAGAAGAAAATAAATAATAAAAATTAGAGCAGAAATAAATGAATTTGAAATAAAAACAGTACAAAAAATAATGAAACAAATGCTTGTTTTTTGAAAAGTTAAAACAAAATTGACAAACTTTTAGCCAGACCACCAAAGAAAAAGAAAAGATCCAAATAAATAAAATAAGACATGAAAAAGTAGGCATTACAATTGATACAGTAGGAATCCAAATGATTATTACTACTGTGTGCAACTTATGCCAATAAGGTGGAAAATCTAGAAGAAATAGATAAATTTCTAGACACATACAACCTACCAAGATTAAACCATGAAGAAATCCAAAACCTGAACAGACCAACAAGTAATGAGATTGAAGCCATAATAAGAAGTCTCCCAGTAAAGAAAAGCCCAGGACTCAATGGCTTTACTGATGAAATTCTGCCAAACATTTAAAGAAGGACGAATACCAATCACATTCAAACAGTTCCAAAATATGAAGGAGGGAATACTTCCAAGCTCTTTCTATGAGACCAGTACTATCCTGATACCAAACCCAGACAAAGACACATCAAAAATAGAAACTACAGGCCAATATCTGTAATTAATGTTAGATATGACTTGACTGTATTCTCACCCAAATCTCATCTTGAATTGTAGCTCCCGTAATTCTTATGTGTTGTGGGAGTGGCTGGTGGGAGATTATTCGGTCATGGAGGTGGTTTCCCCCATACTGTTCTCTTGGTAGTGAATTAAGTCTCATGAGAATTGATGGTTTTATAAGAGGTTTCCCCTTTTGCTTAGCTCTTGTTTTGTCTTGTCTGTTACCATGATGTACCTTTTACTTTCCACCATGATTGTGAGGTTTCCCCAGTCACGTGGAACTGTGAGTCCTCTTTTTCTTTATAAATTAGTCAATCTCAGTTGTGTCTTTATCAGCAATGCGAGAACAGATTAATATAATATTGATGCAAAAATCCTGAAAAAACCACTAGGAAACTGAATTCCACAATACATTAGAAAGATCATTCATTGTGACCAAGTGGAGTTTATCACTAGGATGCAAGGATTGCTGAACCTACCTAAATCACTGTGATGCATCGTATTGACAGAATGAAGAATAAAAACCATGTAATTATTTCAATTGATGTTGAAACTGAATTTGATAAAATTCAACATCATGTCATGATTTAAAACTAAAAAACTGGTTATAGAAAAAAGATACCTCAACATATTAAAAGCTATATACAACAGCCCACAGCTAGTATTATACTAAATGGGAAAAAAACTGAAAGCCATTTACCTAAGATTTGGAACATCACAAGGATGCCCCCTTCCCCACTGTTATTCAACATAGTACTGGAATTCCTAGCTAGAGCAATCAGACGAGGAAAAAAAAATAAAGGGCATACAAACTGGAATGGAAGAAGTCAAATTATCCTTGTTTGCAGATGATATCTTATATTTCAATAAATCTAAAGACTCCATCAAAAATTATTAGAACTGATAAATTCAGTGAAGATTCAAGATACAAAATCAACATAGAAAGATAAGTAGCATTTCAATATGCCAACACCGAGCAACTTGAAAAATCAATAAAAATCGATTCCATTTGTTATAGCCAAAAATAAAATTAAATACCTAGAAATTAATCAAATGGAAGTATCTCCATAATATATACTATAAAACACTGATGAAGAAAATTGAAAAGAACACCATAAAATGGATAGATATTCCATGTTTACAGACCAAAACAATTAATAATGTAAAAATGTCCATACTGCCTAATCTACAGATTCAGTGCAATCCCTGTCAAAATACCAATGACATTATTCACACAAGTAGGTAAAACAATGCATATGAAATCACAGAAGACCCAGAGTAGCCAAAGCTATCCTAAGCAAATGATCAGAACTGAAGGAATCACATTACTTAAATTCAAATCATACCTCAGAACTGCAGTAACCCAAATAGCGTGATACTGGGATTAAAGCAGACAGACCGGTGGAACAGCATCAAGGACTGAGAAAAAACCCACACACCTACAGTGAACTCATTTTCACCAAAATTGCCAAGAACATACACTGGGGGAAAAGACAATCTCTTTAATAAATGGTGCTGAGATAACTGGATATTCATGTGTAAAATAATACAATTAGACCCCTATATCTCACCATATAGAAAAATCAAACCAAAATGTATTGAAGACTTAAATCTAAAACTTCAAACTATAAAATTACTACAAGAAAACATTGGAGAAAATCTTCAGGATATCGCCTAGGCAAAAATTTTTTGAACAATATCCCACAAACACAGTCAACCAAGGAAAAAGTGCATAAATGGGATCCCATCAAGTTAAACTTCTGTACAGCAATGGAAACAATGAACAAATCTAGGAGACAGCCCACAGGATAGAAGAAAATATTTTCAAACTACCCATCTGACAAAGGATTAATATCCAGAGTGTATAAGGAGCTCAAACAACTCTATAGGAAGAAATCCGATAATACAATCAAAAATGGACAAAAAATGTGAATAGATATTTTTCCAAATAAAGCATACAAGTGACAAGGAGACCAATGAAAAGGTGCTTAAATCAGTACTACCACTATGGGGAACCATTTGGAGCTTACCCAAGAAACTAAAACTTGAACTACCATATGATCCAGCCAATCTCACTGCTAGGTATATTGCCAAAAGAAAGGATATCAGTATAATAAAGAGATATCTGTATGCCCGTGTTTGTTGCAGCACTTTTCACAATAGCTAAGATTTGGAAGGAACCTAAGTGTCCATCGACAGATGAGTGGGTAAATGGTATATATACGCAATAGAGTTCTATTCAGCCTTGAAAAAGAATGAGATTCTATCATTTGAAACAACATGGATGGAACTGAAGATAATTATATTAAGTGAAATACACCAGTCACAGAAAGACAAATATCGCATGTTCTCACTTGTGGGATTTAAAAATCAAAGCAATTAATCTCATTGATGTAGAGAGTACACGAGTGGTTAACCAGAGGCTGGGAAGGATGGTGGGTGGCGGGGGGTGGAGTTCGTGAATGCGAAAAAAAAAAAAAAAAAAAAAGGATGAATAAGATACACTATTTGATCGCACAACAGAGTAACCATAGTCAAAAATCTTAATTGTACATTTAAAAATAACTGAAAAAAAAGTTGGATTGTTTATAACACAAAGCATGAATGGTTGTGGGAATAGACACCCTTCTTTGTTATGTGATTATTTCACTTTGGGTGCCTGTGCCAAAACATCTCATGTACACCAAAAATATATGTACCTACTATGAATCCATGAAAATTAAAAATTAAAAAAAGTAAAAATAGGTATGTTTGAATATGTTTTGTAAAAAAAATCTAAGAGCTCAAAGACTGGTACTCCAGACTACCTCAGTCAGACATAAATAAAATAAAAAAGAATGAGCAAAACCTCCAGGAAATATGAGATTATGTAAAGAGATCAAATACATGACTTACTGGCATCTCTGAAAGAGAGGGGAAGAAAACATGTAACTTGGAAAGCATGTTTTTAGGATATTGTCCATGAAAATTCCCTCAAACTCGTATCCACCACAATCAAGTAGGCTTTATCTCTGGGATGCAAGGTAGGTTCAACATATACAAATCAATAAATGAGATTCATCACATAACAGAAAAAAATGAAAACCACATGATCATGTCAATAGATTCAAAAAAGGCTTTTCATAAAATTCGACATCTCTTTACATTAAAAACCCTCAACAAACTAAGCATCAAAGGAACATACCTCAAAATAATAAGAGCCATCTATAGAAAACTCACAGCAAACATCTTACAGAATGGGCAAAAGCTGGGAGCATTCTTCTTGAAAACTGGCACAAGCCAAGGATACCCTCTTTCACCACTCCTATTTACCATAGACTGGAAATCCAAGCCAGAGTAATAAAGCAAGAGAAACAAATAAAAAACATCCAAATAAAAAGAGATGAAGTCAAACTATTTCTGTTTGCAGACAATATGATTTAACACTTAGAAAACCCATAGTCTCTGCCAAAAATCTCCTTCTTCTAATAGACAAGCTAAATATCAGGGTACAAAATCAACATACAAACATCAGTAGCATTCCTATATACCATCTGCATCCAACCCGAGAGACAAACATAAAATATAATCCCATTCACAATAGCCACAGAAAGAATAACATACCTAACAAGACAGCTAACCAAAGAGGTAAAAGATCTCTATAATGAGAATTGCAAAGCACTGCTCAAAGAAATCAGAGATGACACACACACAAATGGGGAAACATTCCATGCTCATGAATAGGAAAAATCAACATTGTTAAAATGGCCATACTATGAAAACACTTATAGATTCAATGTTATTCCTATCAAACTACCAATTACATTCTTCATAGAATTAGAAAAAAATATATTTTAAAATTCAAATGGAACCAAAAAAAGAGCCCAAGTAGCCATGGCAATCCTAAGAAAAAAGAGCAAATCTGGAGGTATCATGTTACCTGATTTCAAACTATATTGCAAGGCTGCAGTAAACAAAAAAGCATGGTACTGGTACACAGACAGACATATACACCAATGGAACAGAACAGAAAGCCCAGAAATAAAGCCAGACACTTAGAATGATCTGACCATCAATCAAGGTGACCAAAATAGGAAATGGGGAAAGGCCTTCCTATTCAATAAATGATCCTGGAATAACTGGATAGCCATATGCAGAAGATTGAAACTGGACACCTTCCTCGTGACTTTTACAAAGATCAATTGAGGATGTATTAAATATAAAACCTAACACTATAAAAAAGTCTGTCAGACAACCTATGAAATACCATTCTGGACATAGGCCCTGGAAAAGACTTCACAACAAAGATGCCAAAAGCAATTGCAATGAACATTAAAATTTACAAATGGGACCTAATTAAACTAAAGAGCTTCTGTACAGCAATAGAAACCATCATCAGAGTAAGCAGACAACCTACAGAATGGGAGTAAATATTTGCAAACTGTACATCTGACAAAAATCTAAAGAATCTACAAAAAAATTAACCAGTAAAAATTAACCCAATTAAAAAGTGGGCAAAGGACATGAATAGACTCTTCAAAAGAACACATACATGCAACCAAGAAGCGTATCAAAAAATGATCAGTATTACTTCTCATTAGAGAAATGCATATCAAAACCACAATAAGATACTTACACCAGTCAAAATGGCTATTAAAAAGTCAAAAAGTAACAGTTGACATTTTGGTTGTAGAGAAAAGGGAACACTGGTGGGAATGTAAATTAGTTCAGCCCCACTGAAAATTTGAAGGTTTCTAAAACAACTTACAATGACCATTTGATTGAGCAATATTGTTATTGGGTATATACCTAAAGAAATATAAATTGTTCTAGCATACAGAGACATGCATGCATATGTTTATCACAGCACTATTCACAATAGCAGACATGGAGTCAATCTAAATGCCCATCAATGGTAGACTGGATAAAGAAAATGTAGGCTGGGTGTGGTGGCTCATGCCTGTAATCCCAGCACTTTGGGAGGCTGAGGCAGGTGCATCACCTGAGATTGGGAATTTGAGACCAGCCTAGCCAACGTGGTGAAACCCCATCTCTACTTAAAAAAATACAAAAATTAGCCAGGCATGGTGGCGCATACCTGTCATCTCAGCTACTCAGGGAGGTGAGGCAGGAGAATCATTTGAACTCAGGAGGCACAGGTTGCAGTGAGAAGATATGCCACTGCACTCCAGCCTGGGTGACAGAGTGAGACTCCCTTTCAAAAAAAATAAAGGAAAATATATATGAGGTACACATACGCATGGAATACTACACGCCCATGAACACAATATCATGTCCTTTGCAGCCTCATTGATGCAGCTGGAGGCCATTATTCTAAGTGAACTACATAGGAACAGAAAACCAAATGTCACATATTCTCACTTATATGTGAGATCTAGACATCGAGAATAAATGGGCTGGGCACAGTGACTCATGTCTGTAATCCCAGCACTTTGGAAGGCCAAGGAGGGTAGATCAAGTGATCAGAACTTTGAGACCAGCCTGGCCAACATGCAAAACCACACCTCTACTAAAAATATACAAAAATTAGCCGGGCATAGTGGTACACACCTGTAGTCCCAGCTACTCAGAAGGCTGAGGTGGGAGAGTCACTTGAACCTGGGAGGTGGAGGTTGCAGTGAGCCAAGATTGTGCCACTGCACTCCAGCCTGGGTGACAGGTGAAACTCTGTCTCAGGAAAATAAAATTAGTTAAATAGATGAATAAACATTGAGAACACATGGACACCAAGAAGTGAACAACAGGCACCAGGGTCTACTTAAGGATGAAGAGTGGGAGGGGCAAGAGGATCAGAAAACTACTTATCAAGTACTATGTTTATTACCTGGGTGATGAAACAATCTGCATGCGAAACTACTGTGATATGCAATTTACCTATATAAGAAACCTGCACATGTTCCCCTGAATGTAAAACAAAAGTTAAAAATGTAAAATAAAAAACAAAAAAGGAATAAACTTAACCAAGGAGGAGAAAGACTTATAAACTGAAAACTACAAAAGATTCCTGAAAGAATTTGAAGAAGACCTAAATAGATGGAAAGACACTTGTGTTCATGGATTGGAAGATATAATACTGTAGATTCAATCCCAATGAAAAACCCAAAGGTGTTTCTTACAGAAATAAAATCTTAAAATTCACATGAAATCCCCAGAAACTGAGTAGCTAAAACAATTTTGAAATAAACACAGTAAATTTGTAGGACTTACACTTCCTAATCCCCAAAATCAACATAAAGCTATAGTTATCTAAACAGTGTGATACTGGCATTAAGTACACATGTAGACCATTGAAACAGAATAGATGGCTTAGTAATCTACACATACATGGCTGAGTTTCAACAAGGTAGGAAGACCATATAATTGGGAAAGTACATTCTTTTCAACAAAAGTTTCTGAGGAGACTGAATATTCACATGCCAGTGAATGAAGTTAGACCCTGATATGGTTTAAATTTTTGTCCCCACCCAAATCTCATGTGGATTTTAATCCGCAACACTGGAAGTGGGGCCTGGTGGGAGGTGATTGAATCATCAGGGCAGATAGCCCTCTTGGTGCTATTCTCATGATAATGAGTGCGTTCTTGTGAGATGTGGTTATTTGAAAGTGTGTGACACCTCACCTCCACTCTTTCTTTCTCCTGCTCTGGCCTTGTGAAGTGCTGGCTTCTCCTTCAACTTCTGCTATTGAGAGGTGGTAATGTGCTAGCAGCCCTCACTCTTGGTGCCTCCTTGGCCTCTGCATCCACTCTGGTGGCGTTTGAGGAGCCCTTCAGCCCGCCACTGCACCGTGGGAGCCCCTCTCTGGGCTGGCGAGGCTGGGGCTCCCTCTGCTTGCAGGAAGGTGTGGAGGGAGAAGCCTGGCAGGAGCCGGCACTGTGTGTGGTGCTCGCGGGCAAGCGTGAGTTCCCGATGGGTGGGGGCTTGGTGGGCCCTGCACTCAAGAGTGACCAGCTGGTGCCACCAGCCCTGGGCAGTGAGGGACTTAGCACCTGGGCCAGCAGCTGCAGAGGGTGCGACCGGTCCCCCAGCAGTGCCGGCCCACTGGCGCTGCGCTTAAATTCTCGCCAGGCCTCAGCTGTCCCCTTGCAGGGCAGGGCTTGGGATCTGCAGTCCACCATGCTGGAGCCTCCCCCCACCCCCACTGTGGTCTTCTGCGAAGCCCTAGCCTCCCCGATGGGCACCGTCCCCTGCTACATGGTGCCCTGTCGCATCAACCACCCAAGGGCTGAGGAGTGCAGGCTCAGCTCAGGACTGCTGGGCAGCTCCACCTGCAGCCCTGATCGGGGGATCCACTAGGTAAAGCCAGCTGGGCTCCAGAGTCTAGTGGGGACGTGGAGAACCTTTATGTCTAGCTAAGGGATTGTAAATACACCAGTCAGCACCCTATGTCTAGCTCAAGGTTTGTGAATGCACCAATCAGGACTCTGTCTAGCTGACCTGGTGGGGACTTGGAGGACTTTTCTGTCTAGCACTCTGTCTAGCTAAAGGATTGTAAATACACTAATCAGCATGCTGTGTCTAGCTCAGGGTTTGTAAATACACCAATCAGCACCCTGTGTCTAGCTCAAGGTTTGTAAACACAGCAATCAGTGCTCTGTGTCTAGTTAACCTAGTGGGGACTTGGAGAACTTTTATGTCTAGCTAGAGGATTTTAAATGCACCAATCAGCACTCTGTGTCTAGCTCAGGGATTGTAAATGCACCAATCAGCAGCCTGTCAAAATGGTCCAATCAGCTCTCTGTAAAAGGGACCAATCAACAGGATGTGGGTGAGGTCAGATAAGGGAATAAAAGCAGGCTGCGGGAGCCAGGCAGCAGCAACCCGCTGGGGTCCCCTTCCACACTGAGGAAACTTTGTGCTTTTGCTCTTTGCAATAAATCTTGCTGCCACTCACTCTTTGGGCCCACACCACTTTTATGAGCTGTAACACTCACCACAAAGGTCTGTGGCTTCACTCCTGAAGTCAGTGAGACCGCGAACCCACCAGAAGGAGGAAACTGCAGACACATCTGAACATCTGAAGAAACAAACTCCGGACTACCATCTTTAAGAACTGTAACACTCACCGGGAAGGTTCATGGTTTCATTCTTGAAGACCAGGAACCCACCAATTCTGGGCACACTATGATTTTAAGTTTCTTGAGGCATCACCAGAAGCTGAGCAGATGCTGCCATGTTTTCTGTACACCCTGCAGAACTGTGTCCCAATTAAACCTCTTTCTTTACACGTTACCCACTCCCAGGTATTTCTTTAGAGCAGTGTGAGAACTAAAACAGACCCTTATATTTCAGCATATACAAAACTTAACCCAAAATTGATAAAAAGATCTAAACTTTTAAGAGCTAAAAGTCTTTAAAATAAGTGAAAAATCTTCTTGACCTCATATTAAACAATAAATTCTGAAGTATGACACCAAAACTTAAAGAAAAAATAGACAATTTAAAATTCATAAAAATAGTTGTTTAAATATGTGCATCAAAGGACAATATCAAGAGAAGGAAAAGACAGTTCACACAATGAGAGAAAATATTTCCTTTTTTATTTTATTCTCTTTTTTGGGGGGTTTTAAGGAGGAAAATGTTTAATAGGCAAATAATAAAGAAAGAAGAAAGGGGGAAAACAGCTTCCCCATGCAGAAACAGGAGGAGGATGGCTCGGAACAAAGAGACCCCATGAGAAAATATTTTCAAGTGATGTTTCTCAGAATAAATGAATAGCTAGGATGTTTAAAAAACGTTACAACTCAACAGTAAAAAATACCAGCCCAATTCAAAAATGAAAAAAGGACTTGAGTAGACATTTCTCCAAAGAAGATATACCAATGGCCAATAAGCACGTCTGAAGATGTCAAACATTGTTAGTCATTAAGGAAACACAAAGCTACGAACAAGTACCACTCCATACTAATTAGAATGGCCATTAAATCAATTAATTTTAATTAATAACAAGTGTTGGAAAGGCTGTGGAGGAATTGGGACGCTTGTACATTGCTGCTCAGAAATGCAAAATGGTATAGTTGCCATGAGAAACAGTTTGGCAGTTTCTAAAAGAGTTGAACATAGATTTATCATACTACTTAGCAGTTCCACTCCTAGGTATATACTCCAAAGAATTGAAAAATGCAACTCAGATAATTATACACTAATGCTTATAGCAGCCTTAATTATAATAACCAAAAGTTGTAAATAACAAGTGTCCTTCAGCAGATAAACGGATAAACAAATGTGGTATATATAAACATACAATCAAATGTTATTAAACCCTGAAAAATGGGTGCAGTTTTGATACAAGCTATGATGTGAATGGATCTTGAAAATGACAGGATAAATGAAATAACCCAGAAACAAAAGAACAGATGTTGCTGTGATGCCATCTATATTTAGAATCTATAGCAAGCAAATTCATAACAACAGACAGTAGAATAAAGTAGAATAGAGTTTACCAGGGACTGGGAGAGGGAAAAATAGTTATTGCTTAATGGGTAGATAATTTGAGTTGATGAAAATGTTCTGGAAATATATATTGGTAGTCATTAAAGAGCATTATAAATTGCCTCAGTGCCACCAAATTGTATACCTCGGAATTGTTGAAATGGTAGATTTTATGTGTATTTTCCCTATTAAAAAAAATTAAGGGTACTGAGAAGCTAGTAGAGATGACTTACAGAATTTCTTGTAGAATGTATTCATAAAAGTGGGGAATCATGGCTTTGTGTTGATAGCCTAAATTGTAAACTCTTTGGACTGTTCAGTCAGATGCCACAAGTTCTATTAATTCCTATTTGGTCCTTCAAAGAACAATTCAAAATTTCATGTGTATGTCCATAGCCATCTATGCATATGTGAATTATTCATTCATCTATATGATGAACAGCACCTTCAAATAGCTATTCTATAGACACTCAGTAACTTCCAGGCACCTATGCATTTCACTGCCTTTTACCAGAAATACCTTCTCTGTGGTGGGGATATATTCTTTTCAGTAGGGATATATTCTTTCCAGTTCTGTATCATCAATGACTAGAAAAATACCTACAGCTTTGTGGCAGTAATTTAACTTTTGTAATGAATAGAAATGAAAATGAAAACAAAATAAACTCTAAATGAGAGTCAAAATTATTTGGTAAAGATGTTGGTTAAGCAACAGCTTAGAAAAGTAGGAAAAGGTTTCTTTCTGGTTTGAATTTTTAGGAAAGAGAAAAATCTCCACTGTAAAATTGACAGATGCTCTTATTAACTAAAGTCATTAAGAATCAATATTTAAATTATTTCACAAATATTGATGTAAACTAAGTTAGTTAACTTTTGGTATAGAATATTGGGACCAGTATAATCTCAGTCAATCAACATTTATGTGTTCACACAAGGAAGTCAATGGGTACTAAGATGAAATTCATCATACAGGTAGATGAAAAGTCTGATACAGCAATACCAAGACCCAGAAATTAAGATTAACGCCTTCCTTTATAGAAGAACTAAAACCAAATTAAAGATTAGAGATATTACAAAGCTGTGAGAATTCAATTAGAAAGTGTTTTTTGTGCAATACACATTAAAATGTAAGAAACGGCACAAAAATTTTAAAGTTCTGTGGTGGCTTGACTAATGGACATTAAAAAACATACCTATAGAAACAATGGAATGCAAATGGCCAGGTGTTACTACGCACTAAGTCACAGACACCTGATAATCTCAGCCTACTCATTTACTTCTCTTAATTCTACTTCATTTAAGATAAATTTAAAGAAATAGATTCTACAGTGTCTAGCACACAATAGGGCAGCAGAATCTAGTGGCTCAGAACATGAACTTTAGAACCAGAATGATGGATCAAACTCCATCTCTCTCTTTTTTTTTTTTTTTCTTAGCTATACAATCCTTGGCAAGTTACTTTGTTCTCTGGCCCTTAGATTTCCCATAACCATGAGCTAAATATTCTGTCTTCCTAAAAAGCTTGTTGTAAAGATTAGATGAGATAATGGAAGCACCATTTTTACATTAATGCTTGACACATAGTATTACATAAGCATTTATGTGTATATTAAAATTTATCACAAAACTATATGAAATACAACCATATACTAAAAGTAATGCAAAAGTCATGGATGAGAATATTTGTGACATGAAGAATGTGTTTTAATGTATATACCTATCCTTTGTCTATATGTGAATTGCAGTTTTGATTCTAAGTGTTTCCAGAACCCAACATAAGGAGCAGATCACTTACTTTTTTTTCCACTGGTATCATATAATAAAACATAAATCAACTGTTTAGTGGATGAATAACTGTTCTTGGTGTTGAAGCTAGCTGTTTCTTCCAAGTTTACTTCCAAAGAGGAATGCTCTAGATCAATAAAAATGCCCTCAGTGACAGGCCCACAACAGACACAGCTGCCCACTTTCAAGAACTGTTTTGGGAAGAGGCTGTGGACCTCTTCCTCAAATCCCATTCAATCAAAGCCCATCTGTGCAGAATTATGTTCTTCAAAGTCTGCCTTCTAACTATTATTCTTTTGTGTCTTGGGCAATTAGAAGGAAACAAAGATTAATGCACTACAATACCTCTGAAATGTCAAGTTTAAAGTTTGATTTTCAGGCAAAGAGGCTCAATTGCGTTAGAATTAAACTTTTATTGAAATACTGTAGGGTTTTTGGTCCCCTATGATTCAGGTTGACCAAAGGGCTTTAAATTCCTGTAGCTTTTGTTATTTATTTCCAATATACTGATAAGCATCATTAGACTTTGAAGTTCTCACTAAAATAGGCTAAATAGAAATCTCATCGGTAAGTACTAGCCAGAGCAACTAGGCATGAGAAAGAAATAAAGAAATTGACATCGGAAAGGAGGAAGACAAATTGTCCCTGTTTGCAGATGACATAATGTTATATAGAGAATCCTACATACTCCACCAAAAAAAAACCTATTATACTAATAAACAAATTCAGTACAATTGCAGCATACAAAAAAAGCAAACAAAATTCAGTAGCACTTTTATATGCCAATGGTGAACTATCTACAAAAAAAAAAAAAATTCAAGAAAGCAATCCAATTAAAATAGCTACCCAAAACCCTGCAAATACATTTAACCAAGGAGGTAGAAGATCTCTACAATTAAAACAATAAAAAATTGATGAACTAAATTTAAGTGGACATTAATAAATGAAAAGATATCCCATGTTCACAGACCAGAAGAATTCATATTGTTAAAATATTTGTACTACCCAAAGCAATATACAGTCCCTATCAAAATACCAATGACATTTTTCCTAGAAATAGAAAAAAAAAATTCTAAAATTGGTATGAAACCACAAAAGACCCTGAACAGTCAAAACAACCTTTATAAAAGAATTAACCTGGAGTCATCATACTACCTGACTTTAAAATACTCTACATAGCAAGCATAACCAAAACCTCATGTTACTTGTGTAAAAACAGACACATGGACCAATGGAACAGAATAGAGAACCAGGAATATATATAGACATTTATAGTCAACTTGTTTTTGACAAAGGTGCCAAGAATACACATTAGAGAAAGGACAGTCTCTTCAGTAAATAGTGCTGGTAAAATTGGATATCCATATGTGGAAGAATTAAATTAGGCCCTAATGAAATTAGTTTTCACCACTTACAAAAATCAATGCAAAAACAGATTAAAGATTAAAATATAAGACCTAAAACTATGAAACTACTGGAAGAAAACATAGGAGAAACACTTTATAACATTGACCTGGGCAAGTGCTTTTTGGATAAGATCTCAAAAGCACAGGCAACAAAAGCAAATATAGACAAATGGTATTACATCACACTAAAATGTTTCTGCACATAAAAGAAAACTACCAACAGAGTGAAGAGGCAACCTACAAATGAGAGGAAATATTTACGAACTGTGCATCTGGTAAGGGATTAATATCCAGAACTCAAACAACTCTATAGAAACACAAAACAGACAATCAACAAATAATCCAATTAAAAATGAGCAAAAGATCTGAATAGACATTCCTTAAAGAAGACATTCAAATGGCCAATAGGTATATGAAAAGGTGCCCAATATTGTTAATCATGAAGGAAATGCAAATCAAAACCACAATGAGATATCCCCTCACCCCAGTTAGAATGGTTATCATCCATAAGGCAAAAAGTAACAAATAGGGCAAGAATGTGGAGAAAGAAGAACTCTTACACACAGTTGTTGAGAATGTAAATTAGTACAGCCATTATGTATAACAGTATAGAGGTTTCTCAAAAAATTAGAGCTACCATATGATCAAATAATCTCACTTGGGATATATATCCAAAGGAAATGAAGTCAACGTATCAAAGAGAATTTGAACTCTCAGGTTTATTGGAACAATATTCACAATAACCAAGATATACAATAAACCTAGTATCCATCATGAATGAACATTAGATGATGAATGGATACTAAAATGTGGCATATAACACAATAAAATAATATTCAGGCATAAAAATGGATGAAAGCCTGTCATTTGCAACAACATGGATGAACCTAGAGACATTTTGCGAATTGACATTACCCATACACAGATGGACAAATACTGCATGATCTCACTTATATATGAAATTTCACAAAGTCCATCTCACAGAAGTAGAGAGTACAATGGTGGGTATCAGACTGGAAAGGATAAGAGGGAGGGGGACTGGGGAGAGCTTTGTCAATAGGTACAAGTTTACATTTAGATGGGAGGAATAATTTTTGGTTTTCTATTGCACAGTAGGATGACTATGATTATGTTTATCCATTATATATTTCAAAATAACTAGAAAAAAGAGTTTTGAATGTTTTCACTACAAAGAAATGACAAATGTTTGGGTGATGGATATGCTAATTACCCTGAATCGATCATTACACAACGTATACATATACTGAAATTTCACACCATAGCCCATAAATGTGTATAATTATTATGTGACAGTTAAGAACAAAAAAAGTTAGAAAAGCAATGTATTGATTGTTTAAGGATGATGGAACAGTTGAATAAATTGACTTGAAATGCCAACATTTTCTCTGAAATAAACTAGATAGAAACGTATTTTTTCAGCTATATTCCCTTGGAGTGCTAAAACACATACAGAAAAATGAGTGAGACTTTGTTAAGTCTAAACTGAATGTCTCTGTATGCATGTTTAAAAATAACCAAAATATTGTTTTGAAAAAATACACTTTAATTAACAGACTTATATTTAATAAGTGCATATTATTTGCTTAGAACTTTGGAAAATTAAAAATAGTGGACTAAGTTTTTGCCCATGAAGAATGTAGAGGGTAGTAATTCAGTGGTCTTTTCGTATAATGTTTCTTCGATCCCTTTAAGTACTGAGCAGTGTGAAATGTGTTGATCATGTTTAAATTGCTGACAAAACATTTTAAAGAAAAAGATAAATCAAGACAGTAAAATGATCTAAATCAATTACCAGATTAACTGGTTCATGTGAATTACCCAAGGGAAACCTGTGGCCAGAGGCGAAAGGTGGCTTTAATTTAGCAGCCTGTTTCTGAAGAGTAGGGAAAAACCTTCCTTAGGTGACTTGCCCTGGCTGAGCTGTTGGGAGTAGTGTCCACAGAAGGAAAGATGGAGAGTTTAGACATCTCTTAGTGTTAAACATATGGTGGGCACGTGGACAAATCATAATAATAGGAAATAACTTTCTAAATATGGTTCAGCGATGGGCTGGGATAAAGCTAGAAAAACGACTTCTGTTTTCTTTCCTACCATAATGATGTTTCTGTTTTCTTTTTGTGACCCATTACTGCCTGTGTTTTTCTCTCTCTCTCTCTCTTTTTTTTTTTTTTTCACTTTATCTCAACTTCTTACCTAACCTCTTTTCTTGTTTGTCTTTTTTTTCCTATTTCTATTTCACGTCCAGTTTCTCCAATGAATTTCCAGTCTACTTCATCAACTTACTTTCTCTCTTAACTGGCCTTTATATGTTTTAATATTTTTTCAACTTAAAAGTTTGAAGACTTTTCAACTTACTTTCTCTCTTAACTGGCCTTTATATGTTTTAATATTTTTTTCAATTTAAAAGTTTGAAGACTCATTTTATTTTATTTTATTTTTAAGACAGGATCTGGTTCTGTTTCCCAGACTGGAGTGCAGTGATGCTATCATGGCTCACTGCAGCCTTGACCTCCCAGGCTCAAGCAATCCTCCCACCCGAGCCTCCAGAGTAGCTGAGACTACAGGTGCACACGACCATGCCCAGCTAAATTTTGTATTTTTCTGTTGATATGGGGTCTCTCTATGTTGCCCAGGCTGGTCTCAAACTCTTGGGCTCAGGCGATCCATGGGCGTTGGTCTTCGAAAGTGCTGGGATTACAGGCATTAGTCAGTGTGTCCGACCTTGAACCACTTTTTAATTGTGTGTGTTCGTTTGTTTGTTTCTCTCAACAACTTAACACATCTCCTGCTAAGCTGAAACTGTAGATTTTGACTAGAGTTTTGAGATTGCCATTAACTGATGGCCCCACCTGAGCAAGTCCTTTTATTTTGGGGGCTTCAGCTTCCTCATCAGAAGTGTCAGTGTCAGTCTAAATGAGCTCTAAGATGCTGGTAGTTCTAACACTCCATAGTCATTTTAAAATGATTTTATTAGTAGCTATTTTTTGAGCACTTAGTGAAGTGCTGAAAATTGCCATAGGGTTATTGGGATGAAATTTATATTAGGTTAATCGAAGTGAGGGAAAGATGCAATTATCAATATGGCTGTATTACATAGAGAGTCCCTCATTATCTTTTGTACAGGTTAAGAGGTGGAGTGCTGTATAGCTTGAAATGCATATTTTTCCAGCAAACTCCTGGAGAAAATGTTGCCTGTACTGGTTACATTATGGTTTTCACAAAATTTTTCTGACCAGTATTTAAGTGAGAATGTAAGAGATATAATATGTCTGATGTCTGATAGAATTGGGGTAGAATAGACATAGCTAGGCCTTCACAGGGTGACAGAAGCATGTTTTTTGCCAGTGAGGCTCATGAGTTACTTCCATGATTCATTTTTACATAAGGTATTAGCTTCTGATTTAGTTGGTAATTTTGCAAAAAACATTTTGTTTAACAAAACCTAAATTTTACACATGTTAAGTGAGCTACATAGAACAGTTGTCCATTCACTGATTCATTCCATTAATCTACTAACTTACTCCTGAGCACACTCACTAATTCTGAGGAGATCCCTTGAAATCTGAACTTATAGAGAAGGCGTTGCATGGGATTTTCTGATGAATTTGAATGGTCTCTTAATTGGTTCACAGTTCAAAAGTGAGATGCACACATTCACTAATGAGTACAATACTGTCAAGGGTTCTATTTTACATATTCACTTAAGGTAACCCGATGCCTCAAAAAAGGGAAAGGTAGGCATTTCCTAAGAAAATGATACAAAAAGAGACTTCAGGAAGGAGGTTATTAGTTGGTATCAGTCTTGAAATATCAGTTGTTTTTATATTTCAGATGGGCAAGGACATCGAAGTGTTCTATACAGAACCAGAATGAATAAAGACATCCTGGAAGACAACTTCTTGGCTTGCTAAAAGTTTTAAATTATTCTATTCCATAGATTCCTATGCTAAGTAATATTTCTAAAAGTGTGTGTGTGGGGTGCGGGGGCAGTGGTGGCTAACTTGACCCCAGGGGCACCTGGAATCTCTAGAGACATTTTTGATTGTCGTAACTGGCGTAGGTCCAGGGTGGCCACTGGTATCTAATATATAGAAGACAGAGATGCTGCTAAGCATCCTGCAGTGCACGGGCAGCCCCATGTCCCCACACCAGGAACTGTATGCTCCAAAATATCAATAGTGCCAAGGTTCAGAAATCCGGTTATAAGGTGTAAAATATAAAGGGAAAAAAGCCAGTGCAGAACGAGAGATGTGGGAGATAGCACACCATGACAGCCTTTTATACTATGCTAAGAAGTTTGGACATTACTACCAAAGATGAATACCAAAACGGTTTAATATTGTTTTCTTTTCTAAGAAACACCATTCTGATCTATAACAGCAACTTTGCGAATAAGGGACCAAAGTCCAGGCAGCTTGTTGATTGTTTATTGACTAATCAACATTAAGTGAATTATTAAGCGAATTCAGATTTGAATAGACTGTGGCTTTAGTAATATCATTTATCCCATTTGGGTCTCAATTATCTTATTCCTAAAATGAAAAGTCTGAAATAGACAATCTAATGGGCCATCAAGTATTAAAATTCTAACATAGTATGTCTGTGAGAAAATGTAATGTGGTGAAGAATTGGTTTATATTTATATGCCAATGTTAATCTTAGTCACACACATAAAGCAGCACATATACTCATCTATATGCACACACATATACTCATCTATACTTTACCTCTCAACCCTCCTGACACAGATTTATAAATGCACAGACTATAAAGCTAGCTTACTTTAGGTGTACTGATGTGACCTGATGAAGACGGGTATGTGTTCCTTGTAAAATCTTTAAAACATTCATTAATACAATTCTGCATTGTCCTACTTGAAATCAGACAATAAACTAAATAATCTTGAGCATGCTTTTCTGTATTGCTAAGAAAATTTTTAAATATAGGATCTGGAAAAATTTTTGTTACATTTCTAAGCCCTCATTACCTGTGATTAGAGAGAATTGTACCATGAATATATATTGTTTTTGGATCCAGGATCTTGCTCTGTTGCCAATGTTGGAGTGCAGTGGTGTGATGCTAGCTCACTGTAGCCTCAAGCTCCTGGGCGTAAGTGATCCTCTCACCTCAGTTTCCTGAGTAGCTGGGACTACAGGTGTGTGCCACCACGCCTGGCTAATTTTCTGTTTTTGTAGAAATGGAGTCTTGCTATATTGCTCAGGCTGGTCTCAAACACCTGGCCTCAAGCGATTCTCCTTGACTTGACCTCCCAAAACTTTGGGATTACAGGTGTGAGATACTGTCCCTGGCTGGTCAAATTTATAATGGTATCATCACATCAACAATAAATGTCAGATGTGACGTGTCACTAAAATAAGTTCTCTTATTTATTGGATAGAACTTCTAAGTTATTGTAAAATACTTTAGATAATTGTGCCTGCAGCGTATTATCAAAAGGAACACATAATAAAGTGAATTTGTGTGATGAAGACAGGTATGGAATCGACATTTAGGAAGAGGAGCAGGGACTTCAGCATCCTACAGAGCTTTTAAGACTGAATTCCAAACATTTATTGTCTAATTAGAGCATCATCCAACTAAGTATCCTAGAATTTCTCTACATATGAGAGCGTCATCAGATTGCTAGGCTAGGTAACCTGAATATAAGAGAAACTATAATGTTCTAACAATATTACCAGGCACAAGGGGCAAAATATGTTTGTATAAACATTTATATCACAAAGGACCCAATCTTACCATAATTTCTCAAGAAGTCAACAATAATATGACATTGACAATTCAAAATGAGTAATGTTAGAGGAAACAATTTTGTTTTAAACATATTTCAGAGGGAATAATTAGAAGGAAGTGATCTAAGTCTCCAAAACTTAAGGCTACAGGCATTTTCTCCACATTCTCCAAATGCGGGTGCCTATGATTATATCATGAAATTCATACATCTCTGTTGCCCTCTCCTCTAATCAACCTACGGAATGTTGATTTTTATGTATGTCTTTGAAAGTATAAGTGAAACATTGAGTTTTGAGGAAACAGCAGAGGAGTTTCAGTTAAACTCAGGATTAGAAAAAATGACAGCAGTGGCCTTGAGGCAATTTCTTCAATTCTTACAGACTTCATATAATATAATTCTTGATTAACCCTAGCCACATCCACTCAGTGCCAGTTTAGGGCAATGAGGTAGGAAAGGGAAAATCTACCAAAAATAAAAGAGCCTAGTGACAGGGAAAGCAAGTGAAGCAGTCAACCCCCAATATAGAGACTGAGACCTCAGAGGCAGGGAAGAAAGAAGAGATACATGGCCCAGCAGCGCGAAAAGAGTCTTGCTACTGAGCACATTGACTTTTCTAGTCTCAGATGTCTTTATTTCCAAATTTTCCTGGGAAATATAATTGCTAAGCAGAGGTGGAAGTTGAAGATTACTCTCCAAGCATCACATTTCTCAAAATGGCATTGAGACATCAAAGAAAAGCAGACTTATATTGATGCTGCTCAGTGGTAGCAGCTTTTCATTATATCTATGGATTAATTTCTTCATAAGAATAGGGGACTAAGTTAATACAGGACAGAAATACAAAGTCCTAGGTAGACTTTAGAAGAAAATATAAAACATACCACAAATACATCAATATTTGACATGAATTGAGAAAGAATATAAATTCCATTATTCTTTCTCATAAGCAATGTATCCTTTATTGACATCCCCTATATTCTATATAGACATCATACGCAGTAGGGAATAAATAGTAATCTTCATAAAGAAATCCTGGGATAAATTCCAGTCTAATCTATACAAGGCAAAGAAGATTCATCTCCCCCTGTTCCTCCCAGCTGAACACAATAATAAACCCTAGAAATAAAGCAAGAGGCAACCAAGGGAGAACTCTAAAAGGCAGAAGAGGAAAACAAACTTGTCTGCCACCTCAGGATCAGAAAAGTAACATAGTGAAAGTCCACCTTATGACTTCCCCAAAAGAAGATGGTGACCCAGGTCTGGTGTTTTGCAATTCCCAACCTAGTAACAGATGGTGGTTCAGCTGAGCTCATTTCTCTCCTAAGTCAGAGAGTCCAAGTGAAAACAGTAGGTGAGACTGGCAGCACCAGCAGAGGATCAGTCAATCACATTTCTATAGACTAGCAATGAAGTATGTAAACCAAAATTAAAACAATACCATTTACAATTGCTCCAGAGTGAATGAAATATGGAGATATACCAACTAAAAAGACATATTCGTAAACTATATATTGAATATCATGAAATGTTGAATAAGGAAATCAAAAAAGATCAATACATGTGATACACCACAGAAACAGACTTAAAAACAAAAATAACATAATCATCTCAATAGACGCAGAAAAAGCATTTAGCAAAATCCAGCATCCCTTTCTGATTAAAACACTTAGCAAACTTGGCATATAAGAAACATACCTCAGTGCAATCCAAGCCATTTATGACAAACCCACAGCGAGCATATAACAATGGAAAAAAGTTGAAAGCATTCCCCATGAGAACTGGAACAAGACAAGGATGCCAACTCTTCCCACTTCTATTTAACATAGTCCTGGAAGTCCTAGTGAGAGCAATCAGACAGGAGAAAGAAACGAAGAGCATCCAAATCGGTAAAGAGGAAGTCAAAGTGTCGCTGTTTGCTGACAACATGATGACATACCTAGAAGAACCTAAAGACTTCCAAAAAGCTCCTGGAACTGATAAGTGAATTCAGCAAACCTTCAGGATACAAATTAATGTACACAAATCAGTAGCTCTTCTATACGCCAACATCGATCAAGCTGAGAATCAAATCAAGAACTCAACTCCTTTTACAATAGCTGGAATAAAAAATAAGATACTTATGAATATACCTAACTAAAGAGGTGAAAGAACAAAAACTGCAAAACACCGCTGAAAGAAATCATAGATGACAAACAAATGGATACACATCCCATGCTTACGGATGGGTAGAATCAATATTGCAAAAATGATCATGCTGCCAAAAGCAACCTACAAACTCAATGCAGTGCGCATCAAAATACCATAATTCTTCACAGGACTAGAACAAAACAATCCTAAAGTTCATATGGTACAAAAAAAAACAAAAAACAACAACAAAAGAAAGCTGATTAACCAAAACAAACCAAAAAACAAATATGAGAGCATCGCATTACCTGACTTAAAAGTATAAGACCACAGTTACCAAAACAACATGGTCCTGGTATAAAAATTGGCACATATACGAGTGGAACAGAATACAGAACCCAGAATTAAACCTAAATACTTACAGTCAATTGGGCTTTGACAAAGCAAGCAAAAACATAGAGTAAGGAAAGGACACCCTGTACAACAAAAGGTGCTGGGATAATTGGCAAGCCCAATGTAACATGGGGGAAAGAAACTGGATTCTCATCTCCTTAACAAAAATCAAGTCTGGATTCTCATCACCTTATACAAAAATCAAAAATTAAACTGGATTCTCATCACCTTATACAAAAATCAAGTCAAATGGATCAAGGACTTAAATCTAAGTCCTGAAACTATAACAATTCTAGAAGATAACATTGAAAGAACACTTGTAGACATTGGCTTAGGCAAAGACTTCATGACCAAGAATCCAAAAGCAAATGCAACAAAAACAAAGATAAATAGATGGGACTTAATTAAACTACAGCACTTCTGCACAGCAAAAGAACAGTCAGCAAATAGACAAGCCACAGAGTGGGAGAAAACCTTAACAATCTACACATCTGACAAAGGACTAATATGCAGAATCTACAAGGAACTCAAACAAATTAGTAAGAAGACAATCTTATCAAAAAGTGAGCTAATGCTATGAATAGACAGTTCTCGAAAAGATATACAAGTGGCCAACAAACATGAACAAAAGCTCAACATCACTAATGGTCGGGGAAATGCAAATCCAAACCACAATGCGATACTGCCTTACTGCTGCAAGAATGGCCATAATAAAAAAATAAAATAAAAAATAGATTTTGGCATGGATATGGTGAAAAGGGAGCACTTCTACACTGCTGATGGGAATGTAAACTAGTACAACTATGGAAAACAGTGTGGAGATTCCTTAAAGAACTAAACTAAAAGTAGAACTACCATTTGATCCAGCAATCCCACTACTGGGTCTCTGCCCAGAGGAAAAGATGTCACTATATGAAAAAGATACTTGCACATGTATGTATATAGCAGCACAATTCACAATTGCGAAAATACGCAACAGCCCAGCCCATCAATCAATGAGGGGATAAAGAAACTGTGAGATATATATATGCACGTACACACACATACGCATATATATATACACATGTGTATATGTAGTGTGTATATTATACACATACGTGTGTATATGTTATAACATGCACGTGTGTGCATATACACACACGTACACATATATACACGTGTGTATAACATACACGTGTGTATAATATACATGTGTGTATAATACAGACATGTATATACACAGATACACATATCTATTATATACGCGTGTGTGTATATATTATACACACATGTACACGTGTGTGTATTATATACACACATATACAAACATATGTGTATGTATATCCACCATATATATGTAAGATGGAATACTACTCAGCCAAAAAAGGAACAAATTAATGGTATTCACAGCAACCTATATGGAGCTGGAGACTATTCTTCTAAGCGAAATAATTCAGGAATGGAAAACCAAACATTTTATGTTCTCACTCATAAGTGGGAGCTAAGCTATGAGGATGCAAAAGCTTAGGAATGATGCAATGGACTTTGGGGACTTCAGGGAAAGGGTGGGAGGGGGGTGAGGGATAAAACACTACAAATTAGGTTCAGCGCATACTGCTCGAGTGATGGGTGCTCCAAAATCTTACAAATCACTAAAGAACTTATAATCAAATACCACCTCATTCCCCAAACCTATTGAAATAAAAAATTATAAATAAATAAATGGAGAGACACATTGTGTTCATGGACAGGAAAAGTTAGCATAGTAAATATGTTAATTCTCCCCCAATTGATCTACAGGTTTAGTGCAGTTACTATCAAAATATCAGCAAGCTTCTTTGGAGACATGAACAAGCTTATTCTACAATTTATATGAAAGACACAGGCCCTATAATGGTTAAGCAGTCTTGACAAGGATAATAAAAAGAGAGAAATCACTCCAGCTGAAATTAAGTCTTACTATATAGCCCCAGTCATCAAGGGAGAGTGGTACTAGCAAAAGTAAAGACATATTGATCAATAGAATGGAACAGAGACTCAGAAATAGACTCAGAAATTTGCACACATGATTTTTATATGAACTTTTTATAATAGCTTTATTGATAAATAACTTACCTTAAAATTTAGCCTTTTAGGTATATAATTAGGTGTTTTCATTATATTCAGAGTATGCAGTCATCACCACTAATATTTAGAACAACTGCTTTTTGACAAAGGCACATAAATAATTCAGTGGACAAACTGAATTATCACCTTTTCAAGAAATCAGCCTTGGTCTAAACTTCACATCTTATACAGAAATAACTCGTTGGATCATGGATTTAAATGTAAAATGGGAAACTATAACACTTTTAGAGATATTGAGAGAAAGTGTTCAGAATGTACTACTAGAAAAATGTTTCTTAGAATTAACAGCAAAAGCAGGGACAATGAAATTGATAAATTAAAGCTCATCAAATTTTAAAACTTTTGGTTCGTGAAAGAATTTGATAAAAGGATTAAAAGACAGGTGCAGACAAGAAAAAATTGCAATACCCATATTTGACAAAGTACTAAACTTTAGAAGATATAAAAAACTCAAAACTCAGTATTTTACTAGAAAACCAAGTTCTATTAGAAAATGGTGAAAAGATACGGGCAAATATTTTATTGAAAAGATTATACCACTGGCATATGAGTACATGAAAAGTTGTACAACATGATTGGTCATTAGGGAAATTCAAAATGCAATAACCTTGAGATGTCAATAGACTCCCATCATGTTGGTTAAAATGAAAAATTGAGAAAACACCAAATGCTGGCAAGAATATATATAGAAACTGCATCACTCATATGTTGTTGGTGGCAATGTAAAATGATACAGTCTCCCAGGAAAACAGTTTGGCAGTTTCTTGTAAAACTAATTATGTAATCAACACATGATATAACAATTACACTAAGGCATTTTCAGAGAATTGAAAACTTAAGTTTTATGTTTAGATAAAAATCTGAACATAAATGTTCATAGCAGCTTTATTTATAATAACCCAAAACTTGAAACAACACAGATGTTCTTCAAAGAGTGAATGTTGAAACAAACTGTGATACAAGCATACCATCAAATAATATTCAGAAACAGAAATGAATAAACTATTAATAAATTCAGCAACTTCAATAAATCTACAGGGATTTATGCTGAGTGAAAAAATCCAGTACCAAAATGTATATTTGTATGAGTCCATTTATATAACATCGTCAAAACTACAAAATTGTATAAATGGAGAACAGAGTAGTGGTTTCCAGGAATTTAGGAGAGTGTGGGTAAGGAAGGAAAGTTGGCGTGGCTATAATAGGGCTACATGAAGGATTCTTTCGGTTATGGGACCATTCTGTTGAGACTGCATCAACATTGATATGCTAATTATGACATTAATACTACATTATGCAAGATGTTATCACTGGATAACTTGCTATAAGGAACCTGTGATCTTTCTCTGTTATTTCTTACAAGAACGTGTGAATCTACATTTACGTCAAAACAAAATAATGTAGTGATACTACTAATAAAAACACAGAATGGAAAAAAATGCAAGTCCTCGTCTTTTCATTCTTTGCACAGTGAAATGAAGCTAAATAAACATATGTAAATGATCCTGAATAAAAATAAATCTAAGGTGAAATATGTACTAGAGTAACACAGACAATTCTGTGAAGCTATCAAGACACTGTAGTATCATGAAAACTGCACTGGAGCTTGAATGCAAGTTAAGAGTCATCATTTACAGACCAAGCAAGGTTGAGTCCTCTAGCCTCTTTGGAATTTGTCTTCTTCATGCGAAAGAATTGTACATCTTTATACTTCAGCTCATTAATTATCTGGGTAACACAAGCCAATATATATCTGAGTCCTAAACACCTGAATTTTCTATGGCAATGGTCAGATAAGACAGAGTCAGGCATTCTCATGTACCCAGTCAGGAAGCTCCACCATCTTATACCTGCCACATCTGAAAAAATAGTTTGTATCACATGGGAAGAGAAGAAACCAAGCCTGGAGTATTGCATAACAGTTCCTAAACACTTTTCCTCACAACTGGCACGCCTCACTCCAATCTCATTTCATTGGATAAAAAGCAAATCACAATGCCATGACTAGCCCAAGGGCACAAACAACCTCAATCCCCTACCTGTCCTACCCTCAATGGATAGTGAAGTCTCACTGGAAATGATGGTGAGGAGAAAGACAATTGAGACTCACTCCTCAAAAGAAAACAATATAGAAATAGAGTGACTCAATTCTAATCTATTTAGTATCTTATTTATCTTTAGTCTACAATAAATAATTGCATATAGCTATCTGCTGATTTATAGCCATATGATTATATTGAGAGTAATTGTCTTTCTTCACTAAGCACAATTCATCACTTACTGACTAATAAATTTCTTTAGTTTCTCATTGTATACAAAACTTTCTGTATTAGTTGAAGATTCTCCAGAGACGCCGAACCAACAGGATATATGGTTTGTCTTTAAGCAACATGAGGGTTAGGAGTGCTGCTCAGTAATATTTATATACATGTTTTGACTCCCCCAAAACTTATCTATAATAGCGTACTGTTAAGAGGAAGTATTATTGATAACATAATGAATTAACACATATTTTGTATGTTATTATATACTGTATTTTTACAATAAAATAAACTAGGAATATTTATTTATTTATTCATTCATTTATTTTATTTTATTTTTTTGGAGATGGAGTATCGCTCTGTTGCCCAGGCTGGAGTGCAGTGGTGCCATCTCGGCTCACTGCAAGCTCTACCACCCGAGTTCACGCCGTTCTCCTGCCTCAGCCTCCCAGTAGCTGGGACTACAGGTGCCCGCCACCACGCCTGGTTATTTTTTTTTTTTGAGACTGAGTCTCGCTCTGTCGCCCAGGCTGAAGTGCGGTGGCACGATCTCCACTCACTGCAAGCTCCGCCTCCCGGGTTCACGCCATTCTCCTGCGCAGCCTCCTATGTAGCAGGGACTACAGGCACCCGCCACTGCGCCCCGCTAATTTTCGTATTTTTAGTGGAGACGGAGTTTCACCGTATTAGCCAGGATGGTCTCCGTTTCCTGACCTCGTGATCCACCCGCCTGGGCCTCCCAAAGTACTGGGATTACAGGCCTAAGCCACTGCGCCCGGCCTGGTAATATTTTTTTAAATATAACTGTAAGAGAGAGAAAATATGCTTAATATTTATTAAGTGGAAGTGGCTCGTCATAAATGTCTTGTTTTCACTTTGAGTAGGCTGAGGAGGAGGAGAAAGAGGAGGAGTTGCTCTTGCTGTCTTAGGAGTGGATGAGGCAAAGAAAAGTCTGTGTAAGTGGACCCTTGAAGTTCAAGGATCAACTATACACACATACACACGCACACACAATCTCTATATATGCTACGTGTGTGTGTGTATATATATATGTGTGTGTGTGCGCATATATATTCTATTGGGGAAGTTGGATCATGTGATTTTGAGGACTTAGAGGTTCCACTACAGATCATCTGCAATCTAAAGATGCTAGGATGGTGGTCGTGTGGCTCAGTTCAAGTCCTGAGACCTCAGAACTAGGGAAGCAGATGCTGTCTGTATTAATCTGTTTTCATGCTGCTGATAAAGACTTACCCGAGACTGAGCAATTTACAAAAGAAAGTTGTTTAATTGGACTCACAGTTCCACGTGGCTGGGGAAACCTCACAATCATCATTGAAGGCAAGGAGGAACAAGTCCCATCTTACGTAGATGGCGGCAGGCAAAGAGAGATTGTGCAGGAAAACTTCGCCTTATAAAGCCATCAGATCTTGTGAGACTTATTCATTATCACAAGAACAGCACGGGAAAGACCTGCCCCCATGATTCAATTATTTCCCACCAGGTCCCTCCCACAACACATGAGAATTACTGGAGTACCTTTCAAGATGAGATTTGGGTGGGGACACAGCCAAACCATATCATTCGCCCCAGGCCCCTCCAAATCTGATGTCCTCACATTTCAAAACCAATTATACCTTCATAACAGTCTCCCCAAAGTCTTAACTCATTTCAGTATTAACCCAAAAGTCCATAGTCCAAAGTCTCATCTGAGACAAGGCAAGTCCCTTCCTCGTATAAGCGTGTTAAATCAACATCAAGTTAGTTGCTTCCTAGATACGATGCGGGATACAGGTATTGGGTAAATACAGCCATTTTAAATGAGAGAAATTAGCCAAAACAAAGGGGCTACGGGCCCCATGCAAACCCAAAATCCAGCAGAGCAGTCAAATCTTAAAAGGTCCAAAATTATTTCCTTTGACTCCATGTCTCCCCTTCAGGTCACACTGATGCAAGAGGTGGGCTCCCACAGTCTTGGGTAGTTCTGCCCCTGTAGCTTTGCAGGGTATAGCCCGGCTTCTGGTTGCTTTCATGGGCTGGCGTTGAGGGTCTGTGGCTTTTCCAGGTGCATGTTGCAGGCTGTCAGTGGATCTACTGTTCCAGGGTCTGGAGGACAGCGGCTGTCTTCTCACATTTCCACTAGGTGGTGCCCCAGCAGGGATTCTGTGTGGGGACTCCAACCCCACATTTCCCTTCAACACTGCCCTTGCAGAGGTTCTCCATGAGAGTCCTGCAACAAACATCTACCTGGGCATCCAGGTATTTCTGTACATCCTCTGAAATCTAGGTAGAGGTTCCCAAACCCCAGTTCTTGACTTCTGTGCACTCACAGGCTCAACACCTTGTGGCAGCTGCCAAGGCTTGGGGCCTGCACCCTCTGAAGCCACTTCCCAAGCTCTGTGTTGGCCCCTTTCAGCCACACCTGGAGTAGCTGGAACTCAGGGTGCCAAATCCCTAGGCTGCACACAGCATGAGGACCCTGGGCCCAGCCCAAAAAATTACCTTTTCCTCCTTTGCCTCCAGGCCTGTGACGGGAGGGGCTGCCCGGAAGACTCTGACATGCCTTGGAGACATTTTCCCCTTTGTCTTGGGGATTAACATTTGGCTCCTCATTACTTATGCAATTTCTGCACCTGGCTTGAATTTCTTCTCAGAAAATGAGGTTTTCTTTTCTATCGCATTGTCAGACTGCAAATTTTCCAAATCTTTATGCCTTTCTTCCCTTATAAAACTGAATGCCTTTAACAACACCCAAGTCACATTTTAATGCTTTGCTGCTCAGAAATTTCTTCCACCAGATACCCTAAATCATCTCTCTCAAGTTCAAAGTTTCAAAAATTTCTAGGGCAGGGGCAAAGTGCCGCAGGTCTCTTTGCTGAAACATAGCAAGAGAGTCACCTTTACTTCAGTTCCCAACAAGTTCCTCATCTCCATTTGAGACCACCTCAGCCCGGACTTTATTGTCTGTATCGCTTTCAGCATATTGGGCAAAGCCATTCAAAAAGTCTCTAGGAAGTTCCAAACTTTCCCACATTTTCCTGTCTTCTTCTGAGCCCTCCAAACTGTTCCAACCTCTGCCTGTTACCCAAAGTTGCTTCCACATTTTTAGGTATCTTTACAGCAGTGCCCCACTCTACTGGTACCGATTTACTGTATTAATCCACTTTTACACTGCTGATAAAGACATACCCAAGACTGAGCAATTTACAAAAGAAAGAGGTTTAATTGGACTTACAGTCCCACATGACTGGGGAAGCCTCACAATCGTGGCAGAAGGCAAGAAGGAGCAAGTCACATCTTACATGGATGGCAGGCAAAAAGAGCTTGTGCAGGAAAAGTATGCCTTATGAAGCCTTAAGGTTTTGTGAGACTTATTTGCTGTCACAAGAACAGCATGGGAAAGACCTGCCCCCGATTCAATTATCTTCCCCCAGTTCCCTCCCACAAAATGTGGGAATTATGGGAGTACGCCTCAAGATGAGATTTAGGTGGAGACACAGAGCCAAACCATATTACTGTCACTCTCAGTTTGAGATCGAAGGCCTGAGAAACCCATGGTGGGGCATCTTTTTGTTAAGTCCTGGAGTCCAAAGGCTGGACTTGTAATGTGCAAGAGGAGAAGAAGAGCATGTTCCAGCTCCAAAATCGACAGAAAGAAAAAATACTTTCCTCTGTTTTTTTTTGTTCTATCCAGTCCCTCAGCCAACTGGATGGTGCCCATCTACATTGAGGGCAGATTTTCCTTACTAATTCTACTGACTAAAATGTCAGTCTCCTCTGGAAAGACCCTCACAAAATAATGCCTTGTGAGTTTTGTAGATATTTTTTATTCTGCTCAAGTTGACAAGCAAAATTAACCGTTACAGCCCCCACTGCTCATCAAGCCTTCATCATCCACCAATATTTTTGGACTAAATTTCCATATCTGCTATGCAAACTACTCATCTGACAGTGGCAGGATTTGACACTCTCAGAACTATTAATATTTTTGGCTGGGTAAATATTTGTCTTGGGTGCATTTCTGTGCATTGGAACACATTTAATGGCATTCCTGGGATCCACCCTATAGGTGCCAGTTACTAATTCCCACCAGTTGTGACAACCAAAAATATCTCCAACATTACCAAAAGTCCTTTGGGAGACTAACTTTCTGCACATTCTCACATCTACTGAGAACCACCGTGTTATAGGTTGTGAACATCCCAGATCCTTTCCTTCTTCTCCATTGCTATTTGAAAGCCTTCTTTTCGAAAGGGCTATCTGGAAGTTCATCTTCTCTGAGTAGATACTAAGATCTGTCTCATTTCTTTTCTTTTCTCATAAGAAAATTTCAATTTGTAATATATTTGATAGTTTATAAGATGCTTTCACTTGTTCTATTTATTATGATACAAAAATTCTAGGAGATCTGAAAGATAGAAATATAAAACTTTGACAAATAAGCCAGATCTCAGAGAGGTTAAGGGACTACACCAATATCACTCAAACTGTAAGTGACAAACTGCTTGGTAACCTGCCACCAAAACATGCACAGTATGGATGCCCTGCTAACTCAGTGGAATGTCTTTGTTCTTCTAGTGTATCCCTTACCTTAGCCTTATTTTCATGGAGAAATTTTTATGAATATTTATCCTGCTTCCATTACATTCATTCCTAAATTTCCTTGGCATCTTTTGCTTTTTATACAAAATTTTTATCTAATATTAAAAAGTTTATATTTATTGACTTTTTATTTTGGGCCAGTCAGACATTGTAAGACAATTCAGTTGTCATAGTAGAAAACTTATGACTTAACAAATCACTCCTAATAGCCTTATTTTAACAAACGAGGAAACAGCTTTTGAGGCTAAGTGAGTTGCCTCAAACCATGGGGTAAGTAGTTGATAGCATCTGAAATATGTTCGGGGTTGACTGAAGTGTGGTCCAGGCTGATTGACCATTATCACTGAACAACACATTTTTTACAACTGTATTGCATTACTTCAATTGCTATAGCATTAATTTGGGCATGATTGCATAAGGCCAGAGCATGGCCAAGTGACTCCCACACAGGTGAGTGCAGCCCTTCATAATGCGGCTGACTTTCCAGGTCGTGGGTAGTTGCCATGTTCCCATAGGCACTCTCAGGCTTGTCAGTCTGTGGCTCTTCTACGGCACTTTTCTTTTAAATTTTTCTGTGGGGATGTAATGAAACTCAGTCTCTAGAAAAATCAGGCAAAATAAACAAAAAATGCATTATCAGAAATATACATTAGAATATAATTTGAAACCATTAGTATTGCCCGGGTATATGCTGCTGTACTTCCACCTATTATGGAAGGAGAGCTGTCCTGCTGGAGGTGAGGTGTTTGTAATTTAGGAATCTGTCCTAGGTCCCCTGAAACCCTCTGAGCAAGGGGTCACTTGCTGTGCCCTGGATTATGCGAAGAGGTTTATTCTCCATCTAAGCTCCTGGCAATCTGCATTACATAAAGATTCCATATTCTACAAACAAGTTGGAATTACTAATTTAGCAAAATTAAGATGTTCCTCTGACCTCAAAATAATATGAAGTCATTCTGTCCGACATGGCACAATAGCCAAAAAAGAATATTTGGAATTAGAACTTTCCTGAAAGAGTAATTTCATTAACAGTTGTGGTAATTATAGATGTTTATTTTACAAGGTAGAATTAACCCAATATATTGGAAACAGTTAAAAATACAATTCAGAGGCTAAAAATTTCTCAGAAGACTTGAGTTTTATTCCACAGTTGCCAGATCCAGATGATTTGATATTTCCATGTTATTTACCCGCTCTGTGACTCAGTTTCCTTTTTTTGTTAACTAGAAATTCTTGTCCATTTTGCATATGCCACAGAAATACAGTTAGAATCAGTGAGGCAGAGGAGAATCTGTACTTTGATATCTAAAATGCCCTTTCTGCTCTGATGGAACTAGCTGAACAATCTCAAAACTTTCTTTACAGTGTAGGTTAACCCACAACCCAGGGCTGTGTGTCTGGGCCAGAAGCTCCGGGCTGGTGTTAGTGGTCCTTCTTCGCTTCACTCTATCAGAGGATCTCTGAATTTGTTCACAGAGGAAAGTTCTGCAGGACGGGGAGATGAAGAGCCTCCTTTTCTCAGGCTCTGCTCCCCCAGTCTCTTTCCCTCTCCCATATTCCTCAAGGACTGCCTCAGACCTTGCATCCAGGGCCCTAGAGCAAGGCACTTTCCAGTCCGGTGCGGTGGCTGCTTGCAGCACACAGGTGGCGGTAGAGGACCAAGCTGAAGCCGGTGGCCTTTGCTGTTCCACTTTCATGAGTCTGGCTCTAAGAGCTCCAGGGCAGCCACTGTGGTGAGGGGTGTCTGGAGACGCTGATCTGGATGCTGAGCCATGCTAACTGAAGATAAGAGCCACATGCTCATGCCAGGCCAACCTGGAGTAGGTCTTGCACAAATAGATCCTCTAGGGCACAGTCGGAGGCCATGAGACAGGCTGAGTCAACTCTGCTGCTGTTGCTTCAGTGAATGTTTCTTTTCTTTTCTCCATATTATTATTTGCCTCCACCTCTATGTACAAATAATTTGTAACTTTAGTGCATTTCCATATCCCTCTAAGACATCGTAGCCTTTTTCAGGGATCTGCCTGTTAAAGAATAAGGAAAGGAAGAAAGGAGGGAGGGAGGGAAATGACTATGCATTTATTCATTCCTTTGTTTAAAAACACGTGCTAAATAAATAATACAGGTTAGCAGGTCAATTTTTAGAAAACATTAAGAGTAAATCCAAATAAACCTTGGCAACCTATTGTCTACAAAAGTCAAATGTCTTGTCAAGGAATGGGATGAACATCAAATTCAGAACAGTGGGTACCTCTGTCTCCATCCTGTCTCACAGATGATGTACCATCCTCCCCGTGACACTAAGCATCTCTCCAAGTGTCTCATCCCAATGTTCTGCTATGTGCCTGTAAGCAGTAGCCTCTGCTATTTTACTGTGCTTCTCTGCCCACAGTACCTGGAAAATAGTTCACCCTAAATGTCAGCAATAATGTCATCTCCTCTGTGGAAAACAACAACAAAACAACATTTTTTCTAGTACAAGTTATTTTCTTCTTCATAACATTCATAAATCTCTTCTCATACGAATAATTATATGGCCATGGTGCATTGAATTCTTGGTGTTAATTCATTCCTCTCTTGTAGTAATGTTGTACATGTATAGCCTTCCCACAATGGGTGCTGTGTGTTTCCCAGTCCTTAGCCCGCGTGACCTGCTTTTTCCAATAGGAAGTTAGCAAGATTTGACATAATTGGAGTCTTGAAATGTGCTGTGTCGTGGGGCCTGTCCTCTTGTGCTCTGTCCTAACCATGAGCTGACATACCCTGTCAGCTGTGTAGCTGCTGTGCCTTCATCGCAGTTCTCAGAACTAGACACGTCAAGGCTACTCTAGCCTGACCTGCAGTCCAGAGACAAGCACGGCTGAATCCAGCCCGAATTAGCTAAACCCCAGCTAATTCACACACTGAGGAGAGAACAAAGTAAATGTATGTGTAGTAATTTTTTGATAGTTTGAGACTGTGTTTATTGAATTGGCATTACTGTGGCAACACCTAACTGATGAAATGTCCTCTATTGATTGGGAGTTCAAAGTCAATACCTTCTTTACCCATATATTAATAAAGGTTTACTGATTGAACTAAAAAATAATTATGCTTCTATTGTGACAGATTTAAAAGATCAGGAATAAGTGTTAAGCCTTCAAGAATCTTGGTGTTCAAGTAGGACAGGCAGGGTGTGTATGTAAATAGCTAAGCTATGAAGAAGAATGTGATGTCATGTGTCATGAGACTGCTCCCAGGGAAGTTTTGTAACTGGGAACAAGGCAGTACTTCCTTTTGAGGAAAGAAAAAGGAAGTTTTCATGATTGTATGAGAACAGTCACACAAGTGCAAAGTGGAGATTTGAAGGTACACAGAATTTTAGTAGTCAGAAATAAAGTGGAATTTGTAAAGAAATGGGAACAGGCATTCTGGAAAAATAGACAAGGTCCTATAGACAGGTACCTGAAGAAGCTCAAGGATAGGAACCATGAGAATTTCACTTGTGCTAGTGTGTAGAAAAAATAAAAGTTACTGTCATGAAATAGGGAGGGAAAAATTTATTGACAATCATAGAATCTTTAATTTTATACCAAGAAACTTTTATTTTCTTCATTAGGAAATGGGGGGCTTTGGGATTTTCTGGGTGACCTTGGACCAACTGAGTTCTCCAGCCTTTCTCACTTGTAATTCTCAAGGATAACTGCATAATGTGCTGATATTGCAATATTCTGAGATAGAGACTGACTGAATGGAACAACCCAGGCCCCGCTCTTGTCCCTGTAGAAACAGAACATACGTCAACATTTTAGCTCAGTGGTCCTCTTTTCCTCAGGGTATAAAACCCAGGGCGAGCTGCCTTTCAGCGTCCCTTCGCTGTGGTGCAGGTAGGGGCAGAGGCAGACAAGACTCCATCCACCCTGGGCAGTTTCCAGAGCTATGGAGAATCGGTTTGCCATGAAGCCTAGGCTTCTGCTGTCGTTTGCTGCCTACCTGGGAGTGATAAAGTTGCTTCGTTTAACTTGTTTTGTGAGTGTTCAGTCTCAGTGGTTTCACGCAAGTACTAGAGACTGCAGCCCAAGAGGCAGCAGGCTGAAGTGATCTTGCTTTGTAGGAGCCATCGCAGGCCTTGCAGGACTTATACTGCAGGTTTCTGAAAGGCGAGTTAACTCATTCATTATGCATTAAGATAAAAGAGTGTTATGCATCATACATTAGGCTAAAATGCTGTGTAGCAAGTAGAACAAAAATACAAATTCAAAAAGATAAACATATACACAATTTTTAAGAATTAAAGAAGAGCCTATTCACATATATTTTAAGTGAATAGTTACGGATAGCAAATTATTACAGTGTTTAGAGTCTATTGGATGCATTTTAAGAAACAATATAACAGTTTTATTTAAAAAAAAGTCAACTTTTACAGGGTTGGATGTTACATCTATGCAACTAATTAAACTGAAGTAGAAACATTTTAGATGCAAACTTTAAATGTGTAAGAAAGTACAACATTTATCAAAATTTTAAGAGGGAGTAGAACAAAAAGGTTTCAATATCACCCTTGTCTTGATTCACAAAGGGATAAAATTACATGAAAATATTTTCCTTGTCTTATAAATTTTGGAAATGCTATCTGAACAATTCACCACATTTTCCAATGTACATTAGCCTTTTTAAGGTTGTGGAAGTCACTATATTTAGTTGATCACTAAGTTTCTCCTCACTTTCTTTTCAGATTATGTTTATTTATATGCAGTACAGGGGATTTTCTGGAAACACAACCCAGGAAAACAGTAGCGTATGGGCCAAAAATTACTTAATTTGGCTACTTTTTATATATGAATGAAAACTGCCTTGATAATTTGAGGAGAAAATAAATCTCTCTGACTCCTATCATTCTTAACAATTAATTACAATCCTAGAAATATTGGTTAATAGAATTCTGGAATTTCGAAAGCCTAGTCAAAATGGGTTCCATTAAATGGAAACAGAAGCCACATGATTTCGAGTCCAACATTAAGGTTAATTTGATGACTAAGCAGGATGCAGAGGATAATGATTGAGGCAAAGAGGCAGGACGAAGTTCCTGCAAATAAATCGGTTGAGAGATAATGGTTTGAGATAAAAAGTGGTTTTGGAGGAGCAATTAAAAATTAAGAATCTTATTTGGGTCACTAATATTCGTAAATGTATTATATAATTTTTTTCCAGCTGGCTTATAATACTCTTAAGAGCTGAGATAATTTTGTTTTCTTATAGTCCAAGACTTCAGTTGTTGGTTAACTATTTTCTAGTTAATAGTGCTGACACTTAATTTCAGAACTATTTCTATAATGAAGGATATATAAATTATATGTGCATGATTAAATATGAAATATTGTCTCAAACTATTCCTTGAAGTTTTATTTTTAAAAAAATAGAACCACAGAAATATATAGATGTGAAAAATTATCAGTAAGAGAACAAGATACACATATTAAGAGGAAATAAAGAAAATTCGGGAACATAAGAACATTTAATAATGTCTGATTAGTGCTTTTGGAAATATTCAAGATGATACTGTATATAGTAAGTTAAAATTTTAAAAACATAATAAAAATCAACAGAGAATGAGAAAGAGTTTTGGAAATGTTGATGATGACGTGCTGATTGAACCTGGTGAGCAGTAGCAGGTAGTCTAGACATATTGGGAAGATATTTATTTGTCTGTAGACGGTGGATAGTAAATCCCATAAAAACCTAGGGGCCTTCCATCACAGTGAAATTTCTGAGGATACAGTGGTTTGGGCTATGTCAAGATATTTGTTCTTTGTTGAAGGATAAATTGTTACTTCTGGCCTCTCCTACAACCAAAAGAATATACAACATCTGGGGAACCGTTGTGGATTTTGGAGGCAACATATTCCTCATTGGGGTGTGCTGCCCTGTCCCATTTACAAATGCATCAAAAAAAGTTTTGAATGGGGCCCTATGGAAACTTGATATAAGACAGAGCTAGATAGACTCTACTGGGGCCATATGATCGAGAAGATTAAATAGTGCTGAAAGCATCAGGGGCAGTTGGAGATGCTGTTTGGAGCCTTTGTCAGGCCCCCACCAATAAATCAAAGTGCAACCCTTCAGATTTTGGAGAAAAGCCCTCGATCCTTGGAGAGTTATCCTGTCTGAGTGGGTAACTCCTTTTCTTCTGATAGAGCTTTTGGCTTGCTACTGAGCTTTAGTGACCACTGGACACCTAGCCACGAGCCACCAAGTTACCAGACAACCTGAGCTGCCCTTCATAAACTGGGTTGTCTAAGCCACTAAGCTTTAAAGTTGGGTGTGCACAGCAGCACTGCATGAGCACTCCAGCAGTCCCTGAGGTAACAATTCAGTTATATGAGGAAGTGGCACAAACTCCTGTGACCTCAGCTTATGCTATATTGTCCTCTCTCTCCCATGCACTTAGTATGGCCTCAAGAGGAGTTCCCTACAGTTAGGAACAGAATACACGGACCTGGTTTACAGATGGCCCTGCATGATGTGCAAGCACACTGAAAAGTGGTGCCCTTTTCTGGGACATCCCGAAGGGCAGTAGTGAAGGAAAATCCTCCCAGTTGGTTGAACTTTGAGCAGTGCACCTGGTTTTTTTTTTTTCCCCCTCTCAAAAGACAAATAGCTGGAGTTACGACTCTGATGTTGGGGAGAAGAGGAAAAAAAAAAAAAAATCCAAGCAATTCCAAGGTGGACCTTGAATTTGTCCACTTAAAAGAGGCACAGAATCTGACTTTTGGAAAAGTACAGCGACACTGAGAAGGAATGGGCAGAAATGACAAAAGCGACCCTGAGAGATCCAGACAGAATAACAAGAATGTCTACTCCGAGTACAATTCTTATTGTGTATACTTTTTAATGGAACATAATCTATAGGACTTAATCTATCAAACAGTACAAATGGAGCTAACTGAGTTCACATAATCTCTGTATCACATACCAAATTCCCAAACGTGTGGATCCATTTATCTACTTGCCTTTTGTTGTACCAAATGCCATATCATTCACTGGCATAGGATTAAAAAGTCTGATAGCATACTTGTCAGCAACATATTCTTCATCTTTAAAATTATCTTCTCAGTTCTTTAGCCTTTAATTTTTCATATGAATGCCAAAATCAACTTTTCAATTTCCATGGGCAAATGTTGTTAGAATTTTAATGGGAATAGCATTGAACTTGTAGATTAATTGACATCTTTATAACATTGAGCCTTCCTATTCCTACACATTGCATATTGCTTTACTTATAAAAGTCTTTTATTTTTCTCAAATTATGTCGTCTTCTCTAAGAACATCTTGTTTATACCTGGTCAGACGGGTCTCTAAGAACTTCATAGTTACAGTTTGGTTGCCATTTTAAATACAATGTATTTTCTGTTATTACACTTTTGTTTTCTTTGCGCTCTTGCATAGAGATGTTATTAATTTTTATATGTCGACTATATGTGGCAATCCTGCCTAACACTACGAGTTCTAATAGTTTATACATTGTAACAAATTGTTAACGTAAATAACTATATTATCTGCACATAAAAGAATGTAATTTCTTCCCATTTTTATGTCTTATTTTTCTTTGTTGTCTTATTTTCTTGACTAACATTTCAAGTTCAACATCACCCTGCAGAGATAATAGGTGTCTTCTCTGTCTGACTTTAATGGGATCATTTCTAAAGTTTTCTTAAATTGGTATCTTGTTTGCTGTAAATTCTTAATAAATACACTTTTCAAAAGTTTAAAGTTAAATAGATTTAGGCTTTTTCCTTCTATTCCCACTTTGCTAACAATAAATGTTACTGTGAATGAATGTTGAGATTTAGATTGTTGAAAACTGAATTACTTTTATGTATATATCGAAATAATTTTATAACTATTCCTCAAATGTATGTTAAGGTGGTTTTACTTTAATATATTTTAAAATATTAAACTACTATTTTTTATTCTTTGATTAATCGTACCTGGTATCTTTATGCCATTTATATGATTATTTATTAATTTGCTATTATGGTTTAAATAAAAAATATAATTGCTTTTTTTTGATAAAACTTAGCTTGAAGGATAAAAAACATACAGAAAATTATACAAATTATTAGTTTATATACATCTCATTGAATTTTCACAAAGAGGATAAACCCATGCAGTCATCACCTGGGTCAAAAAACAGAATATAACCAGGACTCCAAGAGCTTTTTTTGGTTTTCATTCCATTTACTGTCCTGCTCAAGGGTAATCACTATGCTGATTGTTAACATCCTGAATTAGTTTTGCCTTCTTTTTTAATGTAATACAAATAGAATAATAGTGCATGTTTTGTTTTATGTCTATCTTCTGTTTGTCTATATTTCTAAGATTTAGTTATTCTACTTTGAAGATACAATGTGTTCACTCTTATTTTTTATGAATATATATTGAATCATTTTATTGCGATTTACTCACTCTGTTTATTCTCCTATGACAGACATTTAAATTGTGTCTGCTTTTTGGCCATTACTTATCTATGAATATTGCTTCTGTATTCCTCTTTTCCAATTAAGGTAATGTTTGTACGGTAAGGTGCACAGATCTCGTGTATAATTCAAATGAGTTTTACAAATATGCACCCCCTGTAATCAATACCCAATCCAGATATAGTACATATCAATCACTGCTGAAAGTTCCTTTGCTTACTTCTTCAATCAATTCCCCTCCTTATGGACAGCCACTACTCTCTTATCTATCCCTATAGATCAGTGTATCTTTATTTGGACTTCTATAAATAAAATCAGAGTAGCTACATTTTTTGCCTGTCTTCTTTCATTCATCATAATGCTTTGGGGGCTCATTCCTCTTGTTTAATACACAGTTGCTCATTGTTTTTCCATTGCTAAGTTACATTCCGTTGTATGAATAATCAATTTGCTTATCCATTCTATACTTCATGGACAAGTGTAGAATGGGTTGTTTGATTTTTTGACTATTATGTGAAATAAGCCACTATCAAAATTCTCTCTCTCTCTCTGTGTGTGTGTGTGTGTGTGTGTGTGTGTGTGTGTGTGAGACAGAGAGAGAGATATTTTTTGGAAATATGCTTCCATTACTCTTTAATAAATTTGGGAGAGAAATGTCTGTGTTAAGGGTGACTGTATATAAAGTTTAACTTTATATGAAAGTTCAGTTTTCCCAAGTAGTTGTATCTTATTATACTGCCATAAGTAATTTCTGAAATTTCAAGATATTTTATATCTGTACCAACATTTGCTGATGTCAGTTTTTTGAATTTTATTCTTTGTAATAGATGTGAAAGGGTAAAGCATTTTAATTTGAATTTGAATCCTCTTGAATACTAATGATGTTAAACATCTTTTTAAGTTCTTTCAGTTCTTACATTTTTTATTATAAAATGTCTGTTTTAGTTTTTTGACCATTTTTATTTGGGGATTAGTTATTACATTGTTGACTTGTAAGAGTTTTTGTTTCATATGGTTTGAGTATAAGTTCTCAGATGTATGCATTAGAAATATTTTGCTGGATTTTAATAAATATTTTTTTTCTATTTTTAAGATTTAATTTATTATTTCTTTTCTTATATGACTAGGGTATCTTCAGTTGGTTCTCAGAAATATTTGTCAATCCAAAGTCATAAATATATTTCACAATGTTGTATAGTAGAATGTTTACAACTTCAATTTTTACATGTAGACTTATAATCCTTCTCAGATTACATTTGAGAACAGGGTGAAGCAAATGTTAAGGTTCATTATTTTTCATACATTTATTTAGTTGTTCAATATCAGATATCGAAAACACTTTCTATCCCCAATTGATTTATCTTGGCACATTTGTTGAAAGTAAATTGGCCTCAGTGTAAATCTGTTGGGGAACTCCCTACTGTGTTCCACTAAGCTTTATTTCTATCCTTACATTAAACCACCTTGTCTTCATTGCTATAACTTTGTAATAAGTCTTGCAATCAGGTGGTACGAGGCGTCCTAAATGTATTCTTTTTTTTTTTTTTTACATTGTTTTGCCTATTCTATGTTCTTTGTATTTTCTTATGAATTTTAGAATTGCCTTGTTAATTACCATCAAATCCAAAACAAGTACACCAACCAAACAAACAGAACATTGCAAAGTGTTGATGGAATTGCACTAAATTTAGGGAGAATTGCATCTTTAATATATCTCTTTGTTTGTTTAGGTCTTTTCAGTTACTCTAAATGTTTTATTGTTTTTCATGTGGAAGCCTTACAAATTTTTGTTAAATAAATTTTAAGAACTTTATGCTTTTTTTGATCTTCTGGTGTATTTATTTTGTTTTTTAATTTTTTGCTAATAGTGTGAAGGTATAACGTCAACTTTTAAAATTCTTTTAGAGTGCATGCAGAATGTCTCATTTTTTTCTGCTAATTTTAACAACTTTGTTGTGCAAAATTGACACACAATAAACTGCTTTACATAAAATGTATAATTTGATAACTTTTAATATATGTTTATATCTGTGAAACAATTTCCAAAATGTGTTATCTCTGAAAGTTTTCACATTTACCTTCCATTTTCTGACTCTATTCCCTGCCTGTGTCACTACCTCTCATCCTCAGATAACCACTAATCTGCTTGTTGTACTTCCTACAATTTCATATGAATGGAGTGATACAGTAGGCATGCTTGTTTAGTCTTGCTTCTCTTACTCATCTTAATTATTTTGAGGTTCATCCATGTTATTGCACATGTCAATAGATTCATCCTTTAGATTGCTAAGTGGTATTTTGTTGTGCAAGTATACCGCAATTCATTTAATCATTCATCTGTTGATGAACATGTGGTGTGTTTCCAGTTTTTGGCAATAGGAGATAAAGCCTCTATGTTCATTCATGTAGAAGTCTTTGCATGAGCATATGCTGTAATTTCTCTTGGGTAAATACTTAGAAGTGGAATAGCTGGATCTCATTCAAGATATTTGTTTAACTATTTTTTTTTTTAAAGAAACAGCTTAGTTGTTTTCTAAAGTAGTTATAGCATTCAGCATTCATACCAATAGTTTATGAGAGTTCCAGTTCTTTCAAATCCTTATGGACATGAAATGTAGCTATTCTAATAAAAAATAGTGGTATCTCATTTGTGGGTTTAATTTTGCATCTCCTCAACACTAATAATGTTGAGTATTTTTATGTGCTTATTTACCACTTATTTATTTCCTTGGCAAAATGTCTATTAAAATATTCACTTACTTGTTTTTCTTTTTTTCTTTTTTTTGGACTGAGTCTTACTCTATTGTCCAGGCTGGAGTGCAGTGGCATGATCTCAGCTCACTGCAATCTCCACTTCCCGGATTCAAGTGATTCTCCTACCTCAGCCTCTCAAGTAGTTGGGATTACATGCGCCTGCTACCAGGCCTGGCTAATTTTTGTATTTTTAGTAGAGACTGGGTTTCACCACGTTGGCCAGGCTGGTCTTGAACTCCTGGCCTCAGGTGGTCTGCCCAGCTCAGTCTCCCAAAGTACTGGGATTACAGGTGTGAGCCACCCTGCCTGGACTTCCTTTGCTCATTTTTAATTGTGTTATTCTTTCCTTTTGTTGGATAACTGTATTCAGAAACCATGATGTAAGTATTATGTATATTCAGTACTGTTGACCTGTTGCTGCCTCCAAGGCATCTCGCTGGGCAGTTAGGAACATAGCTAATGCTATATCTCCAAAGTACATATGTTGGAAACTCAATCTCCAGCGTGGAGGTGTTGAGAAGTGGCACCTTTAAGCGTTGTTTAGGTCAAGAGGGTAATACCGTTGTCATAGGAGTCAGTTTATTATAGAAAGTTGTGTTTGGCCCTCTTATGCCCTCTCCCACCATCACTTACCTTTCTGCCACGGAATGATGCAGTAAGAAACTCCTTGGCAGATGCTGGTCCCTTGATCTTAGATTTCCCAGCATGCACAATTGTGAGCCAATACATTTCTGTTCATTATAAGTTACCTAGTCTGCGGTACTCCATTTTAGAGGCACAATATGGACTAAGATGAACATGTATAACTGTACAAAAACATACTTATAAATGTATACATGGTGAATACATTCACATTTGATTATCTACATATGTTGAAAATTCTGAGTGCATAGAGTAGTTCAGATATCAATCCAACTTGACAGGATTCAGTCTAAGGTTTTTATTTAAAAAAAAAAAAAAACTTTCCATATTTTTGTCTTCATAGTTTAATACCGAGAAGCCTGGATTCCATTATCTTTAATATATTTACTCACTTGTAGTTTTCTTTTATGTAATCAGTCTCCTGCCACATTTCTGTCCCCTCTCTATGTGGATACTCTTTAATTCCACTTGAGTTCTGACATCACATAGAGGAATGCTTCTTTGCCCCAATGATCTCTTTATCCCACTCAGAATTCAAGATGTACACTAGTTGGACAGTGGTTATCCAGGCCAGGCTGCACAACGCCAGCCCTGGACTCACTCCTTCCTGTCTCAAGCTCTCATATCCTGTTCTGGGCCATCAAACTCTACAGCCCCCACCACCCATGTCCCCTAAGTTAGGACACCTGTCTTATTGCACACTGTCTGATGGATTTCAGAAATATAAATGTTCAGAAAGCAAAGGAAAAAGAAAGAGAAGGGAATGCAAGTGGAAGTAGAAGAGGAAGAGGGAGAAATTCACCTAAATTTTCAAAATAGAAACTTACATAAAGATAATAGAAAGACCATTTATTTTATGGCTTTCATGGAAGTTTGTTTCATTGAAAGGGGCAAGTCAAGAAGACACGATAGAGAAAGAGACAGGAGAAAGGAGAAAGAGTGAGTAAATATAGAAGTTACGATCATATTCATTAGAAGCAAGTTACTAGGTCCAAACCACACTCAAGGGGAGAGGAGTATGAATATCACAATATGGAGAGCATCAGAAGTCACTGTAGAAGGCTGCCTACAACCCCTTTTATTTTCAAATATAAAAATTGTATAAGAGCACAATTTCTTTTATTCTCTCTCCCAGCTTTGTTGTATTGTAGTCATACATTTTAGTTCTCCTTATATTGTATGTTTCTCAGCATGATACAAAAAATATTTATGTGCAGATGCTACTCAAGTTATGATAGGGTTACATCCCAATAAACCCAGTGGAGGTTTAAAATATCATAAATTGAAAATGCATTTAGTACATCTAACCCATCAAACATTATATTTTAACTTAGTCTTCTTCAAATGTGCTCAGAATACTGTTTTACCTACAGTTGGGTAAAATCATCTAGCACAAAGTCTATTTTATGATAAAGTGTTGAAAATTTAAACACAACATTGTTTATAGGAAAGACTTCTATGGGCTTTTGATGCAAAAAGAAAATTGTGAGCTAAGCAATTGTTGAAACATGTTAGTAAATTTATTTATTTATTTATTTGTTAAGAATAACATACATAGAAAATCATGTAGAGTTGGGATTCCTAATTTTCATAGATGGCTCTTTTCCCAACATGATTACAGACAAAGTTCTCTTTGCAATGCCACCTTTAAAAACCACTCAATACCCACACATTTCCTTGTTTTGCTTTCCTAGGGACACATCTGATACAAACATTATAAAATCTCTCCCAGCACCCCTACAACCGCCCCATTTCAATCTGAACACTTTACACTGAAAAAAAGTTATGTCATAGAGATGTTTAAAATTTAGAAAATAGATGGAAATCATAATGCAAGTGAGCCAGTGGGTTTTTAAATATATAATATAATTCTGTCTCTTCTTTTCACTAACCAATTACTGTCAAAGTAACTGGTTTAGCTTCAGGTGATATCCGATTAATCCACCTCTTATGGCCAACTGACTATGGGCATGAGTACACTTTGCCTTAATTTTTTACTTTGAGTGTCTTTTTCCCCACTGCTTTTCCATTCTTATTTCAAGCATTCTTCAAAGATATCATTATGGGATTCTTTTCTGTATTTTAGATGAAATTAAAATAAACTCCAGGCTCTCCAGTTCATCATTTATCTAAACCTGTTGTTTGATAAGCTAACAGGCTTATTTCATCATACTTTAAACATTTATACCCAGCGAGGAGAATGTCTAGCAGCTTTAGAAAAGGAAGCCAGTCACATGTTCAGGCAAAGCACCACACTGTTTTCAACTTTGAACCAGTTGCCACAGCCTCTACTCACCTAATGTCCTGTGAAATATCTATGACCTTTTAAGGATAATCGTAACATGTTTAGTGTTGAAAACTTTGAATGATAGACACTATCAACTATAGAACAAATAGTATCGATAAAAGGTGTTTCTTTTTCTTTTCGTTCTTCTTTTTTTTTTTGAGACAGAGTCTCCCTCTGTTGCCCAGGCTGGAGTGCAATGGTGAGATCTTGGCTCACTGCAAGCTCCGCCTCCCAGGTTCAAGTGACTCTCCTCCCTCAGCCTCCTGAGTAGCTGGGATTACAGGCATGCACCATCACACCCAGCTAATTTTTGTATTTTTAGTAGAGACGAGGTTTTACCATGTTGGCCAAGCTCGTCTCGAACTTCTGACATCAGGTGATCTGCCCGCCTTCACCTCCCAAAGTGCAGGCAGAGATTACGGGCATGAGCCACCACGCCTGGCAGTAAAAGTTATATATATATATATATAACCCACACAGTATGTGTGTGTTTAAGAGGGTGAGAGAGAGAAAAAAAAAGAAGGGAGAACAAGAAAGAGAGAAAGCTCTAGTAGCCAGGAGGAAGAATACAGGGCTTAAAATTAGAACATTATGTTTTCAAGGAGATTTTGCCTTGGAAGTCAAACATAAAGTTTCTGCTTATATCATATTGCTAAAATTCTTCCCATAATTACCATTTATAGAGGATTCTTGAAAGTATTTTTATTCTGAGAAGCTATGTGCCCATCCACAAATCAGAAGAATTAGAGAAAATATATTTAAAGAGAATTACCCATGTATACAATAAGGGTTAACTTGTGTTGAATTTAAGAATCCAAAGATGGTTTTATGTCAGAAAATCTATCCATGTTATTTAGGACATTAATGGACAAAAGCATGTGCAAAGAAATGTAGAAAGCAAAGAATATATGCTAACATCTATCTTTTTGATCTTAAGAAAGAAAACAATAGAAAGGAGCTCACTTAAGTTGACAACAAATGTCATGTTATATGTGAAACATCCTACTAATATAGAAATTTTAGATACCTTCTATAAAATTGTATTCTATAATTGACTATCATGGACAACAACACTAATATAATGACATTTGATTATAACTACAGAGAAGTAGAAATTTAAAAGCCCTCATGCTTAATTCATTATTTCATTAAGAAAATTATTGTGTACCACACAGCCTCTAGGAGTTTTGATTTAGGAATATAATCATGAATATAGTTATCTCTGTCTTCAGGGAGCTATATATCATTTTATTTCGGAGTGGGATATAAGCAAGTAAACAACCGGAAAACAACATAATACATGCTAAAAGTGAGGCAGGAAAAATTTCTGTGGGAGAACAAGTATGGTGTATTTAACCCATGGATGTGGAGAAGTGTCAATCAAGAAATGTCTCTGGAGATATTGACATGTCAGGTAAATTGTGGAGGGTTGCTCAGAGTTAGCCCAAAAAAGGGGGGGACCTACATGTTGCACACAGTGATAACTTAATTTCAAAAGCACAAAGGTGAAAAAGAGTGCATGCTACTTTCACATAATGCTAACCAAAATAGTTAAGTTTGACATGTAGAACCAGGGAGTGAAATGGGCTGACTAGATAGGCTATGTATCATCCAAACACGTTTACCTGTTGATGTGTATGATTTTGCAAAATCTCATGAGATATCAATCTTCAAGTCCCATAGGCTATACTTCCAACCCTTAACTATTCAGCATTTTTTCTAGAATTATTTCTTTAGCTTTTGAATTTTTTCCAATTCTTTGTAGATGGCCAGAGGCAGTGAGACAGTATGGTTCTTTCAAGATAAAATGCCAAGCATGCAGTTAAAGTTTATAGCAAATGTTCCATGTGGAGATTCAGCAGAGAGAAAGCTTTGCCTAAGAAGATGCTAATCTGATATATTTAAATGGGTGGGAGGAGGGGAGTAAAGAAGAGCCTCATTACAGATTCAGCAGTGAGTGACTCTGAGAGAAGGGTACTGATAGAGCTTCCTGAACCTCCAGTGAAGCCAATAAGCCTGTGATATCAAACTCCCCAAGCTATAAACCCAGATGCTCTAACTCCAAACTCAAGCAACATCACCCATCTGCTTCTGTTTTGTATTCTGGCTTCGTTACAGAGTTCCTATGGGAGTGCTAAATTGTTGGGAGTTTCCTCCATGCCTACCTTTCAATATTAACCTTTAGGCTATCAAATCGCCTAAATTAAGTACCACAAAAATACCCTTAGGTTATCAAATTGCTTAAATTATGCACCATGGAATATAAATAAACAATCAGACTTTAAACATGATTGCACCCCTTGTGAGACGTGTAGAGAACTCAGCACTAGCATGCTTTATATTGTGAAGTTGCTAAAATATATTTTATGTGCTTTCTCACTCAGGCTTGACTTCAGACTAAAGGAGAGCTAGGCTTCTTGCCTGTTACTGTTGCCTTCAAGCCCAGAATGAGGATAGGATAGGGCCTTCGAAGACAGGGCCTTTAGAGACGTAATCAAAGTTAAATGACATCATAAGGATAGGGCCCTAATCGGATATGTTTGGTGTCCTTGTAAGAAGAAAAAGGGGTGCCAGAGAACTCTCTATTTCTCTCCTCATGAGCACACAGGAAAGGCCAACTGAGCACAGAATAAGAAGGTGGCCATCTGCAAGCCAGGAAGAGAGAACTCATCAGAAACCAACCCTAACTTCACCTTGACCTGAGACTTCCAGGCTCCAAAACTGTGAGAAAATAAATATCTGACATTTAAGTCAGCCTATATGTGGCATTTTATAATGGTAGCCAAGTAGGCTAATATAGAATCCTTTAGTGAAGGGCAGAGGAGATTTAGGGAAAATATTTTGGAATGCCTCTACAAAGATAGAGGGTACCATGAAGACCATGACAAAGAGAATTAAACATATTTCTTTGGTCATTGCAGTAGACAGCTCCTAAGATGGACCCCCGGAGTCCCAGTGTTCACACTGTTTTCTAATACCCCACCTCCTTGAATGGGGGATGGACCTAGTCACTTGCTTCTAATGAATAGAATGTGGCAGAGGTGATAGGATGTCATTAGATTACGTTTGACAGATTTAACAAGAAGAAAACTCAGAATGCCTAGTTCAATTTTAATGTCAAGTAAATCTTTTTTCTTTTTTCTTTTTTTGTATTATCATGCCTCTTGAAACATTTGGGAGACACTTATACCAAAAAAAGAGATGTTGTTTCTCTGAAATTTAAATTTAATCAGGCAACCCTACATTAGCTTCAAGCAAATAAATGTGAAAAACTTGGTGGATGTCACTTTTAAGATTACGTTACAGTAAGACCGTGGCTTCTATCCTGGGTGCCCTCTCTCGCTCACTCTCTTTCTGAGAAGCCGGCTGCTATGTTTTGAGCTTCCTTAGGGAGAGGCTATTGTGGCAAAAAACTGAGTGATGTCTTTGGCCAACAGATACCAAGAAATTGAGTCCACATGAGTGAGCTTGGGAGTCATTACTCCACCACTGGAGCCTTGATAAGGCTGTTACTCAGCCAACACCTTGATTATAGCCTCCTGACCAGAGAAGCCAGCTGAACTCTGTCCATATTCCTAACCAGTAAAAACTTACAAGATCATAAATGTATTTTGTTTTAACTGCTAAACTTCGGGTACTGTGTTGTGAAGCAAATGATGACTAATATAGTCACTGAGCCTTCACTGAATCAGCCAGTTGATTCTTCTTTCCTGGAAGGTCTCGTGAAGACTCTGAAGCAGTTGCATGAGCTTACATGCCATAGCACCCTGAACATGCTATCCCTCTTCCCAGGAGAACTTGGTTCACTCCAATCCCCACTCCTCTTCACTTGGTTCTACAATTAATTATACCGTAGTGCACAGCCCAGGAATCACCTCTTGCAGGAAGCCTTCTCTGTATTTGAGGCCAATTGTGCATATATCCAAACATACTTTGAATAGTCGTGTTTCATTTACCTACTCCACTGTAGTGCAGTTTCACTTATTTTTTCCTTTTGCTCTTCCACAATTTGCAAATGTTTTGTTGAATACTCCATCTGACATGTAGTGGATATCAACAAAGAGTTGATAAATGAGAAGGATCAGAGCAACACGTAAAAAAACAAGTAGATCATGTTTGCTCTGACCCTCCAGGATTTATGGAAGGGGAAATAAAACCTGGTAACATTCTCTCTGCTTAAAATCTGATGATTGCATTTATTGGAGAGTACTCTGGGTATAGGGGTTCAGGAGCCCTTTAAGGCAAGGTGCACTGGATTGAGAAGACGAGGAGAGAGAATGAAATAACACATTCTGTCTTTTCAAGAAAGCTGAACTGAGATCATCAGGAGATGGTAGACTCTGGTCCAGCGTGTGGGTTCTGGGGCAAGACAGTCTGATGTTGAAGTCTGAGGCCCACATTGCAGTGAGGATGTGGCTTCAGTAAATTATTTAGATCATCCATATCTCAGTTTCCCCATCCATAAAATTAAGTGAAAAAATGTATTTATTAAGTGTTTAGAAGACTACACAGCAGTACACAGAATTGGCTAAATAAGTGTTCCTGCTTTAAGGAATATTCTTGCAGTAGGTATATTTCTTCTACAAATAATAGTAAATAGGTAAATTTTTAGAAAATAAAGCAGTGGAATAAGCTGTGTGGTAATAATAACACTAACTGTTACAAAATGCTTGCTCTATCTGGGGAGCATGCTATTAACATAAGCTCAAATATATTAATTCTTCTACACACCTTGTGGGAGAGGTACACTTTGTAGATGATCTATTAGGTGCACAGTACAATTAAGTAACTTGGTCAAAGTCACAGCACTAGTAGATGTTGAAGCTAGGACTTGATCCCAGATAATCAAGATCCACAGCCTGCACTCCTAACCTTTGTACTATCCTCAGTGGTCAGTTTCTATTACCCAAAGCTGGTTAAGCTCCCACGGACTGAGATTTTGCCTTGGATGGAAAGATAAGTTTCCTTTAGGATTATTATGCAGCTTTTTTAGTTTTCTAAAATTGTTTGACTTTATATTTCCCCATTAACTAGTTTTGTACTTTACATATTTATTTTTAAATAAAATATTTAAAAATATAAGTATTTACCAGAATGGGCTATGGCTAGTAAAGCTAAATTTTTGTTCAGTTCGAATCTGTTTCCTTATGTTCTAAGGGAGAGAGGCAGCATGTTGGGGACATAACCTGTTTTTTGTTTGTTTGTTTAAGGGTTGAGAACAGTGAAAGTCCATCTTAGCTATTGAACCTTATTGTCCAAAAACGGTGTTGCAGTGGTGTAACCTTAACTGCAGTTGTTCTGTATTCTGAAATGAAGAACAGAGTCATCCTGAGAGAAGAATGGGGCTAAGGTAGCGTAGATGGCTGAGTCTAGGCAGTCAGTAGATCTTGAATCATATTTGAGGCCGGCATGCAAGAACTGGTCAACACCCTCAAACATCTGAACTCCTGAGGGCTCCCTGGATACCAAACAAGGAGGTTGTGTGACTAACATGGGCCTAGGTACCTGTGAATGAAGGGCTGTAAGTGCATATGCTCTCAAGACAAATCAGAACAGGTTGGTACACTTGAGCTGTGAACAAAAGGACCAAATACCCTTGTTACATACGTATTGAACATCTATGTTCTATGAGGCAAAGTGCTAACTAGTGAGGATACAGAGATAAATGCAGACACTTGATAAGTTAGAAATGAAAGTATGTAATTACCCTTTCCTAAGTGGGATAACAGAGATCTGTACAAGGTACCAGGGAGCCGATAAGATACCTCTTGGGATATTACAGGGCAAGTGTTTCTTGAATATAATTTTGAGGGGAGTTTGACATATGAGATTAAGGAGGGCATTCCAAGCAAAAAGCACAATTTGTGCAAAGATTCTAGGATAGAACAAAAAGAATAACACGTTGAGGAAACTGCAGATCTCAGTAACAAGTAAAAAGGAAAGTGATTATAGAAGGAAAAAGTCATCTTATCCAGATCTGTAAACATTGTTAAACTTATAAAATGGCATGTGTAGAATAGGGCCTCAGTAAATTTATTAAATTGGCTTGAGCCATTTATGAATTTCTTTTTTAACATCTTAATGTCTCCCAGGTTTTATGAATTCCATCACATATCTCAACTAAGATTACGTAGTTTCACTGTGCAAGGCTAGCAAGTTTTACATGTGTTTCCTGGTTTCCTTAAGAGCATAATTTATTTCGGATTTGTGTGCATGTGCATGGAGGCACATAGCTAGAAATATGCAGATGGTGAAGAGGATAAGAACAAGACTGCATATTGGTGAATTTTTGAAATATATTGCTTCTCACCTCTACCGCACACACACAAACCAAATACTACTTGTTTCTTGTTGTATTGGACTAAATCCTTTTTTTTAATTGTAAATGCTATTCATTGGCTTTTGTTACTATCTTCATTTTTTGTTGGTTTGTTCTCACTCTTTTCTTTTTATTTCCCAAAAACCTGGATCATTTTATTGGAGGGAAACTATTGTAAAATGTTCTGCATAAAATATTATTTCTGTGTGTTTATAGTTGAAATCTTTGTCTACATTGGTGAAAAAGTACTGACACATATTTGTTTAGCAGTTGCGAAGTCCTCAGCAATAGTAATCAGTAGATTTTAGTGGTTAAGCTGTCACTAAGTCTCACAAAAATGTACCTAAAAAAAGGGGGCCAGGCTGATAGTTTCTAGGCCTCTATCTACCATTGTAAAAACGATACAATGGCCACACTAGCAATGATCAGGATAAGAGGAGTCTGTGGTACTCATCTGGGGCATTCTCTGAATCTCTTTGGTTCTCGGCCTCCTTGGTGAATGAATTCTATGTATGAGACCCCCATGTGAGAGTAAAGCTAGGTAATTATTTTGGGCCAAGGAGTTTGAGCAGATGCAACACACACCATTTAATTGCTGCTGCAAGACTCTCCAGAGAACTCTCCTCTCACTGTGGCAGAAAGTGGAGAACTTTGAGATAACCCCCCCTTTTATTCTCTGTTATTGTTGTTGTTACCCCAGCACAACTGGCTTGTCCTGAATAAAACAGAACTTAATCATCATTGTTTAGAATGAGTGAGAGAGCAACAGTGGAAAAATGCCGAGTACATTGCTTTTAATTCAGCAAAAAACAAGCAAACAAACAAAACACCTGTCTGCTGGAAAGGATTTTAAGTCACTGGATGTGGGAAGATTCGATTTTGAGTCTGTGTTTCATGTTTTGCTTGCTTAACTGGGATTCTTATAAATCACTAAGGCCTTGATATTGATACTTGATTTTGAGGCAATTGATATTGGTGGATAATAATTGAGAAAACAGTGGGCTAACCAAAATGCTTAAAATGAAAATCTGGGAAATGAGATGTCCATAGAAGCTAGGAGAATCTCCGACATGTCCTTTGTAATATAAATCATTCACATGTGCGGGGTTGTGTGTACATTCAAAAAAGAGAAAAAATGGAAAACTTTCACTTCCACTTTATTTTGAGTATCTGTGTGAGCAAGAAGTGAAGGCTAAGGCAGAGTTGTAAATTGCCTGGATCGTTGTTGGAGGCATATTTCAATATGTTCGTGGAACTCTTCAGCAAAGGCAAGTACATTTCTTGGTTCTAGGCATTTAAAGTAAACACTGTATAATGATTAATTGACCACTAAGCTAACCATACAGATACTTCAATGGCATAACTAAGAAAACAAACATTATAGAATTGGTCATAAAAGCAACTAAGTAAGCAACAACAATATCAACAACAAAGAATAGCAGTATCAATTTCTGGGGGAGAAGAAGGATTTTGATTTTCATGTTTATTACATTATTTTCTTTAAAATACTGAGTTTTCAACAAAAATTGTGAAATTACAAAAACCAAAATCATAAAGTGTAGATAATACACAGAAAAAAATCTATCAGCTAGAAATTTTCCATGAGAAAGTCCAGACATTTAACTTATTACAGAGTATCCTTAAATTAGTTGTTGTAGTATTTCCAACAAACTACAGAAAATTATGTCTAAAGACTTAAAAGAAACTACAAGAATGATTTCTCAGAAAATAAAGAATATCAATGAAAATATAAAGGTTAATTTAAAAATAACCAAATAGAAATTCTGGAGTTGAAAAAGACAATATTAAATCTAAAAAATACTAGAGAAAAATACTAATCAGCAGATTTGAACAGTCAGAAGAAATAATAAATGTGAATAACAGAAAGAAAAATACATAAAGAAAAATGATTAGAAAAGAGCTTAAGAGATAGGTAGAACACCATAAAATATACCCATATACACATATTGGGATTCCAAAACGGAGAGAAGGGATAGAAAAGAACACAAATAATATTTGAAGAGATATAAACCCCCACATTTCCAAATTTGATGAAAAACATTAATTTACATATCCAAGAAACTCAGCATACTCCCAAGTAGCATAACCTCACAGATCCATACCTAAACACATCATAATCTAACTTACCAAAACTAAAAACCAACACCCCCAAATAAATAAATAAATAAATAAATAAATAAAGGCAGAGAATTTTGAAAGCAGCAAAAAAGAAATGACGTCACATACAAGGTATCCTCAATAACATTTACTACTAATTTCTTCCAGAAACCAAGTAACTAAGCTATGAAATGATGTATTCAATGTGTTGATAAAAGGAACTGTCAACTAAGAATTTTATATCTCCAAAACTATCCCAGTGAAATAAAGGAAACTTTAAGAATTTCCGAGATCAGCAAAATCTGAAGAAATCTGTCATTAATGAAACTTCTATATAGGAAACACTAAAGGGAGTCCTTTGGACTGAAATATAAAACACTAGACTTTAAGTTGAATCCCCATGAATTAATAAAGAATACCAGTAAAGGTAGCTATTAGGTAAGTGCACAAGTAATTGCAGTTTTTTCATTATTTGAATTTTCCATTTGATATTGGAACACATTTTTTAATATATGTGGTTTATTATAAATTGTTTTAATGGGCATTTCTCAATTTACGTATTTTTCCTAGTGACTTACTACTTGGTGTTCATTTTATGTTTATTTTACACTATGGAAATTATGTTAGACAAAAAGTAAATTCAAGTGTTTTTCTTATTCAAGTTCAAAATGGGTCATAAAGCAGCGGAGACAACTCTCAACATCAACAACACATTTGGCTCAGGAACTGCTAACAAACATACAGTGCGCAGTGGTGGTTGAAAAAGTTTTGCAAAGGAGATGAGAGCCTTGGTGATGAGGAGCATAGTGGCCAGCGATTGGAAGTTGACAATGATACCAATTAACAGCAATAATTGAAACTGATCCTCTTACAACTACACGAGAAGTTGCCAGAGAACTCAACATTGACCCTTCTATGGTCCTGTGGCATTTGATGCAAATTGGAAATGTGAAAAAGCTCGTTAAGTGGGTACCTCATGAGCTAAGTGAAAAAAAACAATATTGATTGTCTTCTCTTATTCTACACAACAGCAATGAACCATTTCTCAATCAAATTGTGACGTTTGATGAAAAGTGGAGTGGATTTTATACAGCAGCTTTTGGAGACCAGCTCAGTGGTTGGATCAAGAAGAAGCTCCAAAGCGATTCCCAAAGCCAAACATGCACCAAAAAAGGTCATTGTCACTGTTTGGTGGTCTGATGCCGGTCTGATCCACTACAGCTTTCTGAATCCCAGCAAAACCATTATATCTGAGAGGTATGCTCAGCAAATAGGTGAAATACATGGAAGACTGCAATGCCTACAGCCAGCATGGGTCAACAGAAAGGGCTCAATTCTTCTCCACAACAATGCCCAACTGCACATATCACAACCAGTGCTTTGAAGGCTACAGTTTTGTCTCATCCACTGTATTCAACAGACTTCCTGCCAGCTATCACTTCTTCAAGCATCTTGACAGCTTCTTGCAGGGAAAAGGCTTCCACAGTCGGCAGGATACAGAAAATGCATTCCAAGAATTTGTTCAGTCCTGAAGAATGATTTTTACACTATAGGAATAAAGAAACTTATTCCTCATTGGCAAAAATGTGTTGATTGTAATAGTTCCTATTTTTATTAATAAAGATATGTTTGAGCCTAGTTATAAGGATTTAAAATTTATGATCCAAAACTGCAGTCACTTTTGCACCAAACTAATACATAAGTAAATAGAGTATGAATATATAAAAGGCAGCATAAATGTATTTTTGCTTGTAACTCATTGTGTTCTATTACTAAGAGAGATTAAAGGTAAAGGTTCAGTGGTAGAGATTCAGGTATTATTAATAGATTTGAAAGAAAGGTGCAGAAAGCAATAATTATGTATCTGTGGTGATGGGTATACAATGTATACAATGACATAATAATGACAACAATGTCTTCACAAAGGAAGGATATGAATGCAGCACTATATAGGGATAAGGTTTTATGTACAATTGAAATTGACTTGGCATTAATTCAAACTAAATTGTTCTAAATTAAATTGCTAATTGTAATCTCCAGGACAACACTATGAAGGTAATTAAAAATATAGTAAAAATAATGAAAAAGATATAAAAAAGGTATGTGATATAATTTGCGTATTTGTCCCTGACCAAATCTCATGTTGAATTGTAATCCCCAAAGCTGGAGGTGGGGCCTGGTGGGAAGTACTGGATTATTGGGACAAATCCCACATGACTTGTTGCTGTCTTCCTGATAGTGAGTTCTCAGGAGGCTTTTTTGTTTGTTTGTTTGTTTTCAGAGTCTCGCACTGTCACCCAGGCTGGAGTGCAGTGGTGCAATCTTGGCTCACTGCAACCTCCGCCTCCCGGGTTCAAGCGATTCTCCTGCCTCAGCCTCCTGAGTAGCTGGGACTACAGGTGCGTGTCACCACACCCAGCTAATTTTTTGTATTTTTAGTAGAGATGGGGTTTCACCATGTTAGTCAGTGTGGTCATGATCTCCTGACCTTGTGATCTGCCCACCTCGGCCTCCCAAGGTGCTAGGATTATAGATGTGAGCCACTGCTCCCGGCCTGGTCTGGTCATTTAAAAGTGTGTGGAACTACCTTCCTTGATCCCATTCTTGCCATGTGATGTGCCTTCTCCCTCTTCACCGTCTGCCATGACTGGAAGTTTCCTGAGGCCTCCCCAGAAGCATGTGCCACTTTGTTTCTTGTATGGCTTGCAGAACCATAAGCCAATTAAACCTCTTTTTTAAAAAAGTTACCCAGCCTCAGGTATTTCTTTATAGTAGAGAAACAATGGCCCAGATAGAAAATATCTGTTCAGCATAGCTAACTCTGACCATAGTTTAAAACACATTTCTTAAGTATTTATTTTTCTTCTTTACTCCAACCTATTATGAAGGTGGCCTTCTCTGAATATTTGCTGCTTCCTTGAGCTCTTAGAAACACAGCTTAACAAGTAAGATTCTGATATAATAGAAAGAGATTAAGTTTTGGAGTTACAGAGATCTAACATTTAGTTCTTGTACCATCAGAGGTTAGCAAGGTTAGCCCAGGGCTATGTACATCATGTCGTGGAGTGTTTATTTAGCTGCTTCTCGCCTCTGAGAAATGGAGGTAATATTCTTGACTTTGCCATGTTTGTGGGAGGACAAATCTTACTCCAGCACATGGCACGTGGTAAGCACTTATGATATTGTTATTATTGTCTTCCTATTATATTTCAGAACTCCTTCCTGCATTGTTTCCACTGTTAAGCTTTCATTTTATTAAGTTCTGCTGATTATACCTCAGAGAATGCCCATTATCTTCCAATGGTCCACAGTGCCTGTCTTAGGAGAAGATCTTGCCCATCGCTGGGTTTTTTCATCATGCAACAGTGGTAGAGGTTCAGGGGTGAAAATTAGAAGGTTGGGTAGAAGAAAGGGCAGTGGAACCCAAGATGAGACTTTACTGGGAATTGAAAAGACAGCTAAGAAACTCAAATCTGGTGTGTTTGCTCTTTATTTGTTTGCATTTTATGTACAGACAGTTATGTATAATACATAGCATTCCTATTTTGGGAATGCAATGAATACAAGAGTTATGCAGATAATTAAAGATAGCAAAGTAGACTCATTTTACCTTACTTAACCAGGTAAACTCACATCCAGTAAGAAGAAGCAACAATCATAGGTGACATTAGAAATATTAGAACTATAATCAACATATGCTCATTCTAGCTTCTCAAATTAGTCAAATCTATCACTTTTTAACTAACTCAGCCAAAATCTTAAGTACTACATTTATAAAATATTGATTTAAAAAAGCCTTTCACTTGTGTGACATAGGAAAAAATCAGAACTTTTAAATGATTGCAGCTAATGTGTCATTAAAATCTTGGGTTATATCCATATTTCCCCCAAAAGACATTTAAAAGTAGATGATTTTATTATCCCCAAAATGGTTTTAGATAATTACTTATATATCCTAAATATGTGCTTAGTATTAAATCACATCAGACTTTGTCCACAGGGAATTACTTTGTACTCTGAGCTACCAGAGGAGAGGAAGATATGAAATGATTGAGTTTCAGGAGTAAAGGAAATGAACTATAATAGGTTTATATATAAACTATTTTGAAGCCTTTCCATGAGGTGTCTTTGTGCCTCCTTGAGGCAGGTTTGCTTTGCACTCCTCCTGTGGGAGGCCAGGGCTCGAGATCATTGATAACATGTTCAGTAACCTCATGACCCTCATGTGCATTTTATGCTATGTTGTACTTTGGTAGCTGAGATGAAAAACCAGCCAGTAAAGGCTTCATTCAGTACTGCTTCTGGAACGACAGGAGAGGGGCAGAGTTCCAAGACTCCTTTTCAATAACCAAGTCTGTAAGAGGCTTTAACCCTTATTGGGGGGAAGTCAAGTGTAAGAGTTGCAAGGTCTTTTGGTGAGTACTGTAGATATTTGTAGTGAAAGATTTTGTGTGTGTGCCAAGTGGATGTTCAGCTGTGTCTATAAAGGTAAGCTGTTACGACGTTTCCTAAGGAGGATGCAAATCCCATATTTGAGGGCCATCCATTGACAAAATTATAAAGGTAATACATACAAGAATCTTTATTTGGCACCTTTTAATCTTCGTTTTCTCTCTCCCCCTTCCTTATACTTGAATTCATGGAATTGTATACTTTTTCTTACTGGTAATCTAAGCAGCTGTTCTGTTTACTTTTGTTTTCCCAGTTAGTTGTCAATTCTTACCTGGGAAGTAATTTACTAATAATTAACTGTTGTTAACTGAGTGTTGTCTTATACATTCTATACCACAGTTTTCTGTTTGCTTCTGCATAAAGCAGTAATGTCTCCTGCTTGTAGTTTCTGCTGTTTAAATAAGAGAAAATGCAATCTGCCACTTAGAAGCACAGGTGTAGAATCAGAAAGGCTGAGATCTGAATACTAATTATGCCACTTACAAGGTGTGACCTGAGAAAGTGACTTCATTTGCCTATTCATAATAATTTCTGAGTTTATTGAGGATTTAATACATGGCATTGCCTTCTTGCAATCTCCTTAACAACCTATTGAAAAGGTGCTATCCTTATTTCTGTTTCTTAGGTGAGGGAAGTGAGGCTTAGAGTTATTAAATCACTTGCACACTGTCATGAAATTAATAGTTACGGAGCTGGAATTAAAAACTTGCTCTGTCTGACTAAGCATGTAAAACTCCTCTCATGCTAGTACTATTCCTTCTTTATCAGGAAATTGTGGATAATGATGCTTCCTTGAAAATTCTGTTGTGAGCTTTAAATTATGTGTCCTGGAGATTTTATAATAGTCCTAGAACATAGGAGGTGATGATATATATTGCTTACCATCTTCCAATATTCTAAATTATGTAGACTCAGAATGAGATAAAATGACAGGATGGAATTACAGAGGTTAGAGTTGATTCTTTAAAAGATTAAGAGCAAGACAAGTATGTTTAATATGATTATACATAATTGTTTTAAAATTCGTTTTAAGTAAAATATTATTATCCTTAGTCTATAGATGAGAAAGGTGTATATGCCACCTGCAATCTATATTATGATTTGTGATAGGCCCTGAAAAAATATGCATATGGCCCGGTTTTTGCAGCCAAAGAACTGAAAGTCTAGTGGAATAAACATAATTTTTTAGGTGCAGTATATTAGATGCTAGAGTTGTGTATATGCATAAGGATTCATAATAATACAATGGAGAGATACCTAATACAACCTTAGGAAGTCAAAGGAAGTCTTACATGAGGACAGGGGAACCGTGAGTCCTAGAAACAGAAAAAGTGTTACCTACCAAGGGAAGCTCATTTGCAAATGCATTCAAACATCAGTGATCCACACTATGGTGATTTATACAGCTACAGAGATGGTTTCATGAGGTGTTGAAGAGGGAGGGTGGGTCATGCATGGCCTGTGATTTTAACGAGATGACATTTAAATAAAAGACCAGGATCTCTTTATTAATTGTATCCTTCTGCAGGACGCATTGCTGAGTATCTGTTGATCTGTTGATTAGATATAAGCATCTGTTACCCATTTTGCTAGTAACAGAGTCCTGTTTTTTTCAAGGCCCTGTCTTCTAGTGTGCCATGGATGTGGGCCTCTGTTAGCCTCTGTGGTCATAGACTAAGGCTAGCCAAAGTATCCCCTTCTGTTAACCATGGCTCATAAGTCAAGAGGAGCCACTAGCACAACTAGAAGTCAAGCTTCCATTGGAGGACTTCTGTGGATCTGTTTGTCTCAAAGCATCTCTCTCTTCCACTGGCAGTAGTGTGTAAGTCTCGAATTGTCGGTACATGATTGGACTTAACAGGAAGAGAGTTTCTGCCTCAGAGTTGAGCCACTCAAAGAAACCCAGCACTGAAAGACAGGGTGAATGAGAATGAGTCCTAAGGACACCATCTTTGAATTTACCTTCTGCTATCACCATCAATGCCTTTAGCACAATCGAAGTAAGCTTAGTTTCATATCCAGTGCACCAAAACACATTCTGGCTAAAAGGAAAGCTAGTGGTATACTTTCAGTTACTAATGTTTAGGAGATGTCATTAATTCATGAAAACCAGAACCGCTGATGGGTTTATATTTCAGTCAGTCGAAGTGAAAGCTCTCTGACTAAAGAGTCTTTCAAAAATGCATTCACATCTAAATTACTCGGTAGGTATTCATAAAATATGCATTCCTTTTATCCCTCTGAGGATATAACTAACTTTCTCTTTTTTATTTTATAAATTATGTATCTGAGCAAGTAGAGGTGTCTTGACCTGGAGTTATCCTCCAATGCTTAACCACCTCATGAGGCTACAGCAGCAGAATATTCCTTTTCTTCTCATCATCTCCAATTTGACTGCCCCCTAAACTGAAAGGAATTGTTCTCTGTGCTGTCCCACTGAATTCAACAAACAGTTGTTGAGCTAGGTTCCAGGTTCTGTGATACATGGTAGGACGCTAATACAAAAGGTGAACTCTGCCCTCCTGCTGCTCAACGTTCACTGGTAGCAACAAACAGGTAAACAGATTTTAGACTCATTACATGCATAAATGAACATAAGTACAAAGTGCAGTGGTGACACTGAAAAGGGAATGGGTACATATACTGGTTCAAGGCAGGGTGAGTCATGTCAGTGAGAACCTCAGACGGAAGATTCCACACTCTTCAGGATAATTTACAATCGATGTAACATTTCCTCGTTACATACTTGATATATATCAGTCTCAAGCTATTGGCTTTCTAAATATTTGGCTTTCTATAAAAAAGAGATTATCTCTGCCTGGTATTAAATGTCTTTTCTCAAAATTGTTGTGATGCAACACATATAATTTCAACCTTTTTCCCTTTTCTCAGTTGTCAAGAGAAACACAGTGATTATGAAGAGAAGAGCAAACACCTAAAACATTCACAAAGATTCTTCTTGTTCTAAAATTCTAAACTATGCTAGTCCATTGTGATGCTCTCAAAGAAATTAGTGACAAAGTAAGTGTCACTAAATGTTTTATCTTAAATGTATGCTATGAAGCAATCTAGTTTTCAGAAAATACAATGTTCTAAAAAAAGAGACTTATTAACTAGAATATAATGGTTATTGTTAGTCTTCAGTTTTCCTTCAACATGAAAAACAAATGTATGTTTAAGTCATTTTAGGTGACATATAAGCTATCTGAACTCACCAGATTTAAAACCATATGGTAGCACAATCTCATGTTGGAGATGTAATCAAGTCTAGAATTCTTGATTGTACTCTGTAGCTAATAGCTTGATTACATTTAGAATTCCTTTCTTCATTTTTTGAGTTTTCTTAGTTTACACTATTTTTCAGTCTCTTAAATTCTAGTAATGGATTTAGAATATTGTGGATGGTGTGATGTAAATGACAACTTTCTCATTATTTATTGTATTGAGATAGACCAATCAGTTTGTATACTTGCTGCACAGAATAGACCATTACATTGAGTCAGCAGGGATTGCAGCAGAGAAAAAGTTTAATGATTGAAAGATGCCAAGTGAGGAGATGGGAGGACACCTTTAAATACATCTCCCTGGGGAGTTTTGGGCTGGAAATACTAAGAGGATCATGGGAGGCAAGGGACTGGAAAATATAGGTTGTTGATTGGTCAGGGTAAGCGAGGAAAATAATCAGGATGTGGAAACTGCACTCTTTGGTGAGTCAGCTCTTCCTGGGGTCCCTCAGACAACTGATGTCAGTAGTTTCATCAGTATTCAGGATCCGCAGGAATATCTGAAAGGGAAAACAACATTTTATAATGTTTGTGTAGTTATCTCTAGAGCAGTTAAAAGGAATTATAATCTTGTTACAGGGTCTATGTGATTCTGAGGCAAGAGGCATGACAACTATGAGGAAGCAGTTCAGAGAGCAGCTGACCTAGTGATCGATGATGAGTGTGCTGCAAGCTGGGTTTATTTTCCTTTCTTTCCCTCCCTTCTTTCCTGATTAATTTTATAAAGTTTGTAGGAGTGATTTCAGCATCTTTTCTGTTTTTTAAAGATATTGGTGCTTGTATAAACTTTTTTTCATTATTATTAATCACAATTCCCATTCTGGTGATATATCTAGAAATAAGTTATCAATAATATGTGTAAATATTTAATAATTATCTCTTTTTAAAAAATAAATGTCAATTTACAATGCAAGCTTATGCATACATAAAAGGCAAAAGAATATACAGATATCTTGGAATTCATAAATCTAAAAGTAAATGTTCTAAATTTCTACACAGAAAACTTTATAACATAAATAATACATGTTAAAGGACTAAATAGCATGTTCATGTATTGGGAGACTCAACATCCAAAATGTATCAATTCTGTATAATTTAATCTATTGATTACCTACCATATTGATAAACTTTTAGCATCCTTTAAACTGGAAGTTAATCTGCTAGGGTTAAAATATTTGTGATTGTAACACTGGCTGATTAATTTTGTGTCTGGATTCTTTTACTTAGCATAATGCTTCTGAAGATCTTTGACATTGTAGCAATTATCAGTGTTTTATTCCATTTGTGTGGCTGAATTATATTTAATTGTATGAGTAAACCACAATCTGTTTATCTGTTAATCAGTTGATAGACATTTGGACTTCTTTTTAACATTTTACTATGATAAATAGCCCTTTTGTCAACCTGCACGTAACTGTATTTGTTTGAATATCGATTTTGAATTCACTGGGTCTATACCAAAAAGCAGAATTAATTAGCTGTATGATAATTGTATGTTTAACTTCTGAGGAACCACTAAACTGTTTTCCGTAGTGGCTGAACCATTTTACATTTCCCCCAGCAAGATAAGAGGGTTTCCATTTCTGTCTGTGTCTCTAATATAGCCACTCTATCTATGAAGTTCAGCAGTGGATAAGATTAGCCTTGAGTGGTAGAAGTGAGGTTCATGGTCAACAATGGAAAAGTAGTGGGACACAGTGACTAGAAGGGGACGAAGGGGGACTTTGGTAAGGAAGAGTGATGGTGTAGGTGGTGCTGAGATGTATGTTTACCTTGTGAGAGTTTATAGGTCTCTACACTTACGACTTAACACTTTTCTGAGAATGTTATATTTCAATCAAATGGTGTCTTTAGAAATGCTGATTGCCGTGCGTGGTGGCTCACGCCTGTAATCCCAGCACTTTGGGAGGCTGAGGTGGGTGGATCACGAGGTCAGGAGTTCAAGACCATCCTGGCTAACATGGTGAAATCCCGTCTCTATTAAAAATACGAAAAAAAAAAAAAAAATTAGCCAGGTGTGGTGGCAGGTGCCTGTAGTCCCAGCTACTTGGGAGGCTGAGGCAGAAGAATGACGTAAACCCGGGAGGCGAAGCTTGCAGTGAGCCAAGATTGCGCCACTGCACTCCAGCCTTGGCAACAGAGTGAGACTCTGTTTCAAAAAAAAAAAATGTTGATTATCAATAAATACTTTAGAGTGGTCATTAATACAAGTGATAGTAAATAAGCACTTACTTTTTCTGAAATGGATGTCAATAGTCATGTGAGGGTCACAGCAGTCTGATAGAATTTGAAGGTCTAGCAGATGGTGTAAATTGTCATCTGATTCTAATTTGATGTACATTTTAGCACATAGTTGTCATACCAATTTAAAAATTATGTGAATAAATACTTACATTTTTTTTGATATTTTGTCTCAAAATAATTATTTTGATGTTGCTAGCATGGAAAAGCACCAAGAATAGGAGCTGGTTCTTTCTCAAGTCAGCAGCTCCCATGAAGGGAATTGGGTGCTAACATAACAAATCTCATTGCTTACCTAGATTAGGATTCTATTAAACATCTGTGTGAAATGGCTAATTCTCTGTACGATAGAATTACTTTCTAGTGACATCTTAGTGAGTGCTATCACAGTTAAAGTGATAACCAAATACTTAGATACTATAATACCAGGAAGTTTCATTTAGTATGGAATCACATTAATACACATGATGAGCTTGATGAATACTTTTTGGTTGAGACTGAAGATTACAAAAGAGACTATTGTAAACCAGAAGTGTCAGATAACTTGTCTTCACATATTTGGGAAGAAAATAATACTGAATTGTCAACATGTTTGTATGTTTAACCTTGGAAACAAATTGTTTTGTCCACTTTTTCTAAACCTGTAGGTATCACACTAATTTCACTGCTTTTAAAAAAATCTTTGTTGAATGTTTCTTTTTTAAATAATTATTTAAAAACATTTACATAACAAGATTTCTGAGTTTCTAAAAGCACTGCATAACAACATTATTTATGTTCAATTAACCATGTATTACATGGTGTACAAGGCTGTGTTTTGGATGTGGGGAAAACAAGTAGATGGTGATGTTAAATTCGTTTGACGTTATGAAAATTAATATTAATATAATAAGGAAAAAATCCATGTTTCATTCTCCGTAGGTCTGAGCTGCTTATCTATTCCGTCCCCATGTGAGAACCTGGATATTTAGGTTGAAGTTGCTGAATTCACTTGCCCCTTTTCCTTCCTCTCCGTGAGTGCCACGACTGCTGCTGCTTCTAATCAGCCATCTTGCCCCTCCTGGAGACAGACTTTCCTTTTTATTTTCATTTTTTGAGACACAGCCTCACTCTTTCGCCCAGGCTGGAGTGCAGTGGCACAATATCAGCTCACTGCAACCTCCGCCTCCTGGGTTCAAGGGATTCTCCTGCCTCAGCCTCCTGTGTAGCTGGGATTACAGGCACACTCCACCATACCTGGCTAATTTTTGTAGTTTTAGATGAGACAGGGTTTTGCTATGTTGGCCAGGCTGGTCTCGAACTCCTGATCTCCCCACCTTGGCCTCGCAAAGTGCTGAGAGAGAATGACTTTTAAAAGGGCATTTGGCATTTCTATTTACCAAAATATGCATTGTTTCTTGTGTTGTTCATTTCTCCCTGAGTATTTGGACATTTCCTTTTAGCCTGGAAAGTTTTTTAACATTCTGTGTTGTGCAAGTCTTCTTGAAAATAAGAAGGAAACTGATTTAACTCCATGAGAATGGTTTTATTTTGTTTTTATAAGGGTTCTGAAGAATATTTTAATCAGATATAGAATTCTACATTGATAGTTTTTTTCCTTTCATTTATTACTTTAAATATTTCATTGTTTTATCTTCTAGTCTCCTTTGTTTCTGGTGAGAAGTTCCATTATTGCTGTCTTGTAAACCATGTGACTTTTTTTCCTGAGAATTTTTAATGCCTGCTATTCACCTTTGATTTGCAGAATTTCAGTTATGGTGTCTTTTGCATTTATATCTTTTAAGTTTACAGAGTTTCTTGAAGTTGTTGGTGGGTTTCATTTAATCAACTTTAGAAAGTTCTTTACCATTTACTATTTGATTTTTATATCTGCCCCATTATTTCTCTTACTTCTTTTTGGGATTCCACCTATATATACATCACACTATTTGTTATTGAACCATAGATCTCACATTTTTCATTTCATTTTTTTCAATGCTCTTTGTCTCCACCTTTTCTTTTTTTTTTTTTTTTTTTGCTTCAGTTAGGATATTGTCTTTTTATGTGTCTTCAAGGTCACGTATTCTTCCCTCTGTAGTGTTCAGCCTGCTATTAATCACAAGTCATTATTTTTGACATTTTAAAAAAATTTCTAACGTTTCCATTTGGTTCCTTCTAGCATTTTTATGTCTCTACTGATGTCCAGTTTCATCATGCATGTTACCCATATTTTCTATTTTTATTTTTCTTTTAATTGTTTTAAAGATCTTCCTAATAATTCCACCATTGGAACACTTCTGGGCTTTCATCTGTTGATTGATGCATGAAGCATTTTTTGTTTTGTTTTTGCTTTTTCTGTAACTTGTATTTTGATTATATTACATATAAAACACATATACACAACATAATTCATGCCTTAACATATGTTATACACACAAATATTATACATTTGATATAAAATTTTACTTTCTGTGCCTCTGGTGATCTCTTACAGCCTTATTTCTCCTCCCAATGCCTCTTCATAAGGCAGATGTCTTTGTCCTCTTTGAAGGTCTGGAGACCCTTGGACAGGCACATATTTCTTCTCCTGCTCCACATTCAGTCTTTAGTGATTGAAATACTAGAATACCTTATCTCAGTTCTTCTACTCTGCCTTCAATTGTATTTGGCTGAAAGTAGAAATGGATTTCTTTCTCTGATGGATTTCTTTCCATTTTCCTGCACTGCTTTTCATCCTTAAATGGGGCTTTATAGTGGGAGATTCCACATGCGTCAGGGCAGTTATCTCACCCTTCTCCATGATCCATTCACTTTTGATTGCCTCTGCCAATGTATTCATTCAAGTTTGGTGAGTGCAAACTGGACCCAAGGGTGGAACTTCTCTGGATTCTAATCTGTCACTCTGGCCGACACGTGGCTGTTAAAAGTTTGTTAAAAATTTAGCTCTTTAGAGCTCTTGTTCTATTCGTTTATTCATCCATTCATTCAACAAATACTTTCTAAGTGTCATCCATTTGCCTCAGCATGACCCTGGCAATGAAACAGTGTGCAAGATAGAAATAACCAAGGACTTCTGAGGCTTAAAAAAATGTCTTCATGATGCCTTTCCAGGAATTGTGAAACAAGATAGAAATAAGTGGATTGAAATTCCTTGTACATGGCAGTATCTACAACAACTTGTTTCAAGAAATACGTAACAAATATAAACATTCATAGATTAGTTTGGGCTATGGAATCATACAGTAAATAATTCAAATACCACATTTTTGTGTGCGAATAAATAATTAATGCATAGTTTTTATTCTCAAGGATTTGTGTATTACACATAGATATTATAATTTTTTGTGCTGTGCTTTTGAAAATTAGCAGAATTTAATTTCAAGCAGCGGTTTCTTAGAGTGTACCATCCATACTTATCACCTGTGGTAAATGACAAGGTAATTGAGGGGACTGGCTATGGTTCACAGTGTCATCTCTCCTCACTGGGAGATTTCTTCATAAATTCTCTGAAATATTACAACATGACCTTCATGGATTTTGTGTAGATGCCAGTGTATAATATTTAAAAAGTCCCCCACAAATGATTCTAAGGTTCATAAGGAATATAAAGTATAATACAAATGCTAAACCACAACAATGACACTAGTGAAGAAAGGAGCTATCTTTATAATGTTTTGAGGACAATGGGAAGAAATTCATCAGGAAAGCTTCTTAAAGGTCTAATGCCAATTTTAATTTGTAGGGAATCAAAAGAACATTCAAGATTTGCACAAGAGTCTAATATCATATTTGCCTCTCAAAAATCTCTCTGTCACACTATGAAGAGGATAGTTTGGAAGGAGTAAAGGGGCAAAAATTGAAGCAAGGGATTTATTTTAAAAAAATCATGAAAGCAGTGGTTACGTGTTTCATAAATAATCACCACATGATCTGGAGTGATGTCAGCTGGGAGTAGGCAGCTCCCAGCTCTTATCCCCTCAATAAAACAAAAAATCAAGCAGAAGCAATCAGAACCAACTTTGTCAGAACTCTGAAAAACAGCCCAAGGTTTACATCACCCAAGCAAATATCAAGAAAAAGGCTACTTGAAAATGGAAGAGCACTCTGTGACACTCTTACTTGCCTTGTCCTAGCCCCTCTTCAGCAGAACAGCAGCCTTTAATCATTGGCAGACTGTGTCCCCCCATGGGACTCTGGTCTGTTCTAACCTGTCTTGGAGCTATTGGAAGGGCTGACACAAAGCACTCATTTCAGTATTGACTAATTAAAATTTCATATATATACACACATCATATTTTTTTATATATATCACAGATATATAAACATAGAATAAAAATGTTTAAGTGAGTTGGATATTTGTTTTAGGAAATACATTATCTCTGTTCTATGAAGCTTCATATGATTGCATTTTGGTGAAGCATTTTTCAGTATAGCCAGCATATTGAAGACTGTGCTATATATAATTTCATTCATTCATTCGTTCATGAAACATTCATCAACTACCTATATTTAGCTAAGCATGTCTCCAGATGCTTGTCATAAAGTGATACATACAACAGGCCTCTTTTCCTCAAGGCAAACAGCTACTATGGGAAGATAGACAAACATGTCAGCTGTTATCATGACCTATCCTAATGCTATGATAGACGCAGGGGTGATAGTTAAAATAATTGATTACATGGTGCAGGTACTGACCATACAAATGCCCAGCAATTGTAGCACTGGAGCAAGGTCATGTCGGACTTACTCATTTTCTCGATTTAAGGCAGGTATGATATATCCTAGAGAATGGCCTTGGGAGCTTGTGTGGCCATGGCAGGGCACTTTCAGGATTGGGTGCAACAGCTATTTATCAACTGGTACAGGAGTCTTTCAATAGTTTTAAAATCAGTATGACTCAGGGTGAGTAGTTGAATGTCAGTCCTGGAAAAACCCAAGCAAAGGTCCCCTGGTACACAGAGCAAAGACCCTCAACCAAGGAATTGGGTGTTGGGAGGTTTTGTCATGAGCATTACAATTGAGCTATGTGTGAAGATATGGGCAAGAATTGTTCACATAGGAAACGAAGAGAAGAGTGTCCAAATGTGGTGGGTTAATGGCATGCAAGTGCAAGAAGCTTGAGAGTTGGTAGTGATTAAATATAGTTAGTGCAGAGTATAATGTTTTGAGGACAATGAGAAGAAATTCATCAGGAAAGCTACTTAAAGATCTAATGCCAATTTTAATTTGTAGGGAATCAAAAGAACATTCAAGATTTGCACAGGGATCTAATACATCATATTTGCCTCTCAAAAATCTCTCTGTCACACTATGAGGAGGATAGTTTGAAAGGAGTAAAGGGGCAAAAATTGAAGCAAGGGATTTATTTTTTTTTTTTTAATTTAAAGGCCAGGTGCAATGGCTCATGCCTGTAATCCCAGCACTTTGGGAGGCCGAGGCGGGTGGATCACGAAGTCAGGAGTTTGAGACCATCCTGGCCAACATGGTGAAACCTTGTCTCTACTAAAAATTCAAAAGTTAGCTGGGTGTGTTGTGGTCGGGCTGTAGTCCCAGCTACTCCAGAGGCTGAGGCAGGAGAATTGCTTGAACCCAGGAGGCAGAGGTTGCAGTGAGCCGAGATCACACCACTGCACTCCAGCCTGGGCGACAGAGTAAGACTCTGTCTCAAAAATAAATAAATAAACAAATAAACAATAAATAAAAATAAAAAACAAAGTGAGAAAGACTAAGGGCTAAAATGAAGCTTGGAAGAGAGAGGACAGTTTAATAGTATTTGAAGAATGATAAAAGGCTGTTTATGTAAATCAATTATTGTTTTCTTCTTGTTTTTAAGCCAGTCAAATTTAAACCAATTATTTTATTCAAAAAACATATCTGTTTTTTTTTTCTTTCCTTTTTAAAAATTTTATTCAGACAGGGTCTTACTCTGTTGTCCAGGCTTGAGTGGAATGGCACAATCATTGCTTATTGTAACCCTGAACTCCTGAGCTCAAGCAATTCTCCTGCCTCAGTCCCACAAGTAACTGAGATTACAGGTGCATGCGAGGATGCCTGGCTAATTTTTGTTTGTCCATTTACTTTTCATAGAGATGGGGTTTTACTATCTTTTTAGGCCTGGTCTTGAACACCTGGCCTCAAGTGATCCTCCCTCCTGGTACTCTCATAGTTCTGGGATTACAGGCATGAGCCACTGCACCCAGCCTCTGATTTCTCATTGATTAGATAAAATATGTTACTTATCCCCATGGCAGTCTCATATTAACACACCTTCCTGGTAGATTTCATTGCATTCCCTAAGCAATAATATAGCTTTAAGCATTGCTTTGTGAGGAATGTTGTTTGAGCCTTGATAAGATGGTACACTGTAGTAAATCACGACGAGCAGATAGACAGAGCCATAGGAAAGTGAGAGCATGTTTTACGAGGCCATGGAGTCCTGTTGGGCTTTATGAATGTGAGCATTGCAGGTCTATTGAACCTCTTCAGGTGGACTCTAGAGCCACGTATCAAGCAAACAAGGAGAAATCACAGGAGAAGGCAGGTCCAAAAAGTTTAGCCTGTGTGTTACAACATCTGGGAGGTTGGCCCTAAGTAGGGGTACTCAGCAACATAAAATTGTACAATGTGATCAAGATGCTATGTAAACAGTTTTTCATGGTAGCAAGCACACTGCTGAGCAGATTTTGAAATATAACACTCAAACTTAGGAACTGAAGGCAGCTTGGCTGGCTTTATCTGCCTTTTTCACTTAACTATGTAAGCTATGATTGGTTACTTAATCTCTGTGACTCTTATTTTCACATTTGCAGAATGGGGAAATTAGTATCTCCAGTGTCTCATTGTTATGCAGATGATAAGCACTGCTTTTAGGGATATTGCATTCACCACGGTGACATGTAGAAGGTATTCAGTGTTTGTGTCCTTTCCTGCTCAGCCCACCGCAAGAACAACCCACCCAATGCCTCTTAATGTTGTGATACTAATTGGTGTAAGTTTCCCCTAGAGGCCTAATAGAATTGTAACTCAGTTAATTTGTATAATATTTATTATAATCTTGTAGATGTGGAAATTAAATAGAGCAGCACTACCTGGAATAATAGTTCAGATTTGTAGTAAGAATGACTTTGGGTTCTACCCTTTAAACCAACTCTTTTTTCATGTTAATCCCCTGCCTTCTAAGAATGAAAGGGAATTCTGTGAGTTCCTCCTAATTGGGCACTGGGCATATCTTCTGTCTCTGGTGGCCTGACCCAAGTGTCTCCTCATCTTCAAAATGTATACATGACCTTCACTAGAAGAACTCAGAGCACCACAGCCTCCACCAGGGCTTAAATAGATATTTACACTCGAATTTAAATATATATCTATACTCATAGGCTTCTATATATATCTACAACTCTATGCTTACATAGTTATCTACACCCCAACACTCATATAAATATCTATTTTCCTAATTTACATAGTTATTTGTGTCCCTAAGCTTATATGGATATCTATACCTCCAACTTAAATAGATATTTACACCCTAACTTATATAGCTATTTACACCTCTAACTTATATAGATATCCATAACCCTAGACTTATACAAATATTTACACTCCTAAACTTGTCTAAATACCAAATGCCTAATTTAAATATACCCCAACACTCTGAAACTTATATAGATATCAACAGATCTAATTTATCTATACTTCTCAAATGACATATTTACACTCCTAAATTTAAATGAATATCTATACCACCAATTTATATAGATATCTATACCCCTAAACTTATATCAGTATTGTTCTAAAATAAAGTTTTAATTTTTACAACTCTAAAATTGCAACCAAGTGGCAAGAACCGGGTTTTCCTACTATAATGTTCCTATATTAGAAGGTAGATATCATCACTGATAAGTGGCTAAGCTGTCATCAAGAAAAAGAAATATACAGTTTAAAGAGTCAGAATTTTTTCTGAAGCCCATAATTTCTGTCTGTATAGCTTTACTCCCATTTGCCCATCTGGTTTACCAGTCCAGATGGAATTTGTTGCTCTTATACTACCATCTGTGTTAGAAATTGACTGATACTACATAGCCTAATAATTAGATGAAGATATATAAGGAGTTTTGAAAAATCACCTTGTGGAGATGATAGCTTTGTTAGGGGTAAGTTTCAATTTGTGACCTAATGAAATACAGTACAAACTCTCTATCGAATTTGAATAATCACTTATCAGAGAAGGAAGGTGGGGATAAATAGTCCTGTGTCTTCTGAAAAAGAGAAAAAATAATCAAAATTATTCTGGTCACAGATACACTGCCTCCCTCCTAAACAAAACAAAACATAATAAAAAATGTTGGAAAAAAAAATTGCTTCTTTAATCTTGAGGACCCTAGGTTCCACAGATAAGCATGACTATCCATGCCACTGACAGACTGAGTGTGGAGTAAAAACTGAGATGAGTAGGTACATTAGTAAGGATACACTTGACAAGAAGGAACAGCATATTAGTTAACTGCCACTTAAAACACTGAGTACTTACAAATGTTCTGAAGTTAGCTTTCCCAGGAGCATCTCAGAAACTGATCAGTGTCATCAGACCCAGGTGCCACCACCTTTCTGCTCAGTCACCCAGAAGATGCCCTTTTTTTGTTTCTTGTCTGGTTGTTTTATGTCCACATGGCGGCTGCTGCCACCACCTGCTTCATGTTGCCTCGTAGTAGCTTCGCATGAGGGAAGGTCACTCCAGGTACTTTTTAAGTAAAGGAGTACAGTCTTTCCTCAGAGCTCATTGGCAGAGTCACCTTATATTTCCCTGGGCAGAATAGGTTCTGTGCTTACTGGTAAGGCTGTCATGAGGACCTGTCATCTCAAAGCTAGGCACAGTCACATCAAAGCAGAAACAGCACATCCTTATTACAGTTTTGCAAGATGAGCAAAGGGGCCTCACAAAAAAATAGCTACTCAGAATTCTACAACTGCTATTGAAAGGCACATATCCAAGCCCTATTTTATTTTCACAAAGATATTTTCTCATGCTGCTGTATGACTCTCTCTTCTACAACATCCTTAGAGGGCTAAACATTGGGTGACTTTTTCCAGCTCATGAACAATTTCTCAGCACAGTAAGCTCTGAGCAGTGGAACAACAGAACCTAGAAAGGGGGGAAAGTGATTATTTCATTTATTATTAAAAAAAATAACTGACACAATTGTGGATATTTATGTGGTACAATGCGATGTTTTGAGGCATTATATAATGATCAACTCGGGATAATTACCATATCTATCACTTTAAACATTAATCCTGTTTGCGGTGACAACATTCAAAATCTTCTAAGTATCTTGAAATAGACACTACATTCTTATTTGCTATAGTCACCCTACTTAATAGACTATAGAACTGTGTAATAGAACACCAAAACAAGGTGAAAGTGATTCTTAAAGCATAGGACATAAAAATTTGAGAGCCTCTGAAGGATCCCTTTGGCTTGCTACCTTGCATATCTGTCTTAGGTCTGAGAGAGAAGAGAGCATTTCTGTGGATAGCCATAATGCTATGGACTGAAAGTTTGTGTCTCTCTAAATGGATGTGTTGAGACCCCCATCTCTGATGTGATAGTGATGGTAAATTTTGTATCACCTTCATTTGGCTATGGAATGGACAGTTAGCTGGTAAACCATGATTTTGGGGTGTTTTACTAGGCACTGGAGTCCTAGTTGCCTCTTAACTCCTTCTAAACTATCCTCTTTAGTCCCGTATTCATTCACCCTGTGAGGGTGTTTCAGGACGAGACTAGCATTTGAACCAGTGTACTGAGAAAAGAGAGTTCTCACCAATGTGGGCAGGTGTCATCCCCGTGAGGGCCAAATAGAATAAAAAGCACACAGATGAACTTTCTCTCTCTTCTTGAGCTAAGGCATCCATCTCCCGCTCTCAGTCATTATAGCTTCTGGGTTTGGGTCTTAGGACTCTGTAGTGCTCCCTGCTCCACTGTTAGGCTTTTGGACTTGAACTGAATTGCCCACTGGAGTTTCTGGTTCCAGCTTGCAGACAACACCATATCATGGTTCTTCTCAGCCTCTGTAATCACATGAACCAATTCCCATAATACACCTGCTCTTGGATATTTATATATTCTACTGGTTCTGATTCTCTGGGGAACCCTTACAAATACAGTGGTGGTATTATTGTATGAAGAGATGGGGCCTTTGGGAGGTGATTAGGACGTGAGGGTGGAGGTGTCATAAGTGGGATTCACGCCTTATAAGTGGAGACATAAAGGAGATGATCTCTCTCTACTATATGAAGATGCAGCAAGAAGGCATCCCTCTGCAAACCAGTAATGAGGCCTTCACCAATAATGAAATCTGCTGACAGCTTGATCTTGGACTGTCCAGCCTTCAGAACATTGAGAAATGAATGCTTGTTGTTTAAGTGACCCAGTGGATGGGATGGCAGCCAGTAGTTCCGGCAGCCAGATCTGACTAAGAAACAGTCAGAGGGAAGGCTAGATGTTCATTTCCATGTCCCCAGAAGCTCCTGTGTCACCTTCCTCTGGGCTCCATCCTGGCCTGCTGGTTTCCACTAATTGGTTGTTAAAAGTCCCTTTGTGTCCTGGGGGATTAAATCTGCCTGTCGCTCACTTTAAGATTTGCCTCCAAAAGCCGTAAGTGCTGGTTCCAACATGCAAGTCCACATGAGGCAAAGCCATTCAGACAAATTCTGGACCTTAGGGGACAACAAACTTTCCATTCATTTTTTTTTTGATTTCAGGATTTTTGAGAAGCATGTGTTATTTCCAGGGGACAATATATATAATAAAGAAAAACCTATAGATTAGAGGGAGAAAGTAGAAAAACCTCTAAGTTTATGTGACAACATAAGCATGTCAAATCATGGCTTCATAAATTATATTACCATAGTCTACTAAAAGGTGTGAATAAAGATTGTAATTATCTCTCAGTTTTCAAAAGACCTTTATGAAATAAATCATCTTGGGATTTTTGAAAACTTGTGTAAAATCAAGAGTTAAATGATTTCTATTTTAAACAATTGAAGTTTTTATTCTCAAGGCATGATTAAAACAAACCCTCTCATTCAGTGGCAGTAACTCTGGAGGACCCTACCAATAAGTATTTCGTGCTCACAGTGCATTATTTGGACCGTTGCACACTTTTAATCTCTTCCTATGTCAATGTCCTTTTATTTATTCCGATTGCTTCAAGAATAATATTTCAATTAGGGCTAATGATTTCAACAAGTGTGTTCAACACCTAGTAATCCCCTTTCACAGGAAGAAGGCATACCACGAGAAAGGCAGCCTGAAACGTTGTAGAAATGAGGAGGACAAATTGAAAGGGTCATCAGAGTTTGAGCTGAAGGTACCACAGTGTTATATTCTTTTATCCACCGGTCTTTGGACACAGGCTGTCCCTGTAAGGCACTCAAACTTGGGCAAGGCAGCTTCCTCTCACCAAGGGAAATTCCTGGTGAGAGCTGACCACTAAGAGCTATCAGAATGTACCAATCCTGGAGAGGGAGTCAGGACATATAGCACACCAACTACCAACACCTGTGACATGTTTAAAACAAGATCTAGTACATGGCTCTTGGTAAGAATGTAAATTAGTACAGCTACTATGGAAAACAGTATGGAGGTTCTTCAAAAATCTAAAAATAGAACTACCATACGATCCAGCAATCCTACTACTATGTATATACCTAAAGGAAATGAAATAAGTATGTTAAAGAGATAGCTGCAGTCCCATGTTTATTGTAGCACTATTCACAATAGCCAAGATATAGAATTAACCTATGTTGATTCATTCATTAACAAATGAATGAATAATGAAAACGTGGTATATACACAACTGAATACTATTTAGCCATAAAAATGAATGAAATTCTGTAATTGACGGCAACATGAGCTTGAAAGGCATTATGTTAAGTGAAATAAACCAGGCACAGAAAGATAAATACCACATGTTTTCATCCATGTGTGAAAGTTAAAAAGCTGATCTCAGAAGTAGAGAGTGAACTAGTGGTTACTACAGATGGAAGGGGTAGCCAAATTTTGGTTAACAGATACAAAAATATAGCTAAATAGGAGGAATCAGCTCTAGTGTTTATAGCACTGGAGAATGACTATAATTAACAACAATTTGTTGTATATTTTCAAATATCTAGAAGAGCAGATTTTGAATGTTCTCAACATAAAGAAATAATATATGTTTGAGGTGATCAATATGCTAATTACCCTATTTTAATCATCACACATTGTATACAAGTATCAAAATATCACACTGATGTACAATTAGTATGTGTCAATTAAAAATAACAATAAAATCAAAAAGCAAAAAAAGTTAAAAAAAAAATGAGGAGGAAGGTGGAAGGTGGCTTTGGAGTAACACCAGAAAGTGATTTTCTTAATAATTTTAAACTAATTTTTGCACCAAATATATCTATCTATCTATCTATCTATCTATCTATCTATCTATCTATCTATCTATCTATCTATCTATCTATCTATTTTTATTATACTTTAAATTCTGGGGTACATGTACCAAATCTTTATGGATGAATATATGAATAAATAAGTTATTTACAAAAAGTATACATATTTGAAGTGGAGAGAGATCTGATAACTTATGTCTTTGATTTTCCTTCATCTTACAGAATTATAAATTGAGATAGTGTGCTTGGATAACTTATAAAAAATGACGCTGGCATTTTCTGATAGAACTATATCTAGAACTTTGAAGACTTGATTCAGTATTCCTTCCATACTACTACACTAAATCTGAATCAGAAAAATTGATGAATCAATAAATAGGTTTCATATCTTCCCTTGTTAGGACATTCAGTAACACTCACAGAAATTAAGAACTTCTTCACACAGCCTATTCTTAGTCCTTTCTGCTGCAACATGTCCACTCATCTGAAACAGCATTTTAAATCTGAAGATAGTTATAATTTCTTACTCACTCACCTGTTCGCTAAGCTATAAATCATTGTCATATGCAGTAGCTGTATTTGTTTTTTTTCTGTGAAAATCTGGGCATTCTATTATTTTACGAGATCCAAAGATAGCTCTGTCTCTTTTCATAATTCAATTGGGATCCCACAAGGGCAGATTCTGTTTGTCCACAATGGATTCACTGCTATTTGTTTCCTGTTTGTACCTTACCTATGTTCCATACAACAAATTAAGAGTATCACACCTGTTTTGTATCCATATCTATGATTAAAACTAAGAGCACTTGCCCTTATGGGTTATCTTCTTCTTCTGGTCAAGGGATATAATACACTTTCCCTCTCTCAAGCTAGGTGTAACCACATGACTAATTCCGGCTTATGAGGAATGAATGCACACGTTCTGTACCATTTCTGGCCTCAATCTCCCATAGACCATCTGAGACCCTTCTCTTCTCTTTCTTCTTGTCAGGTCCACTGAGGAGGCTCCAGGCTCCAGATGGAGAAGCCACAGAGTGATGGAGCTGTCTTCTGCCTGAATTGCCAGGAAGACCTTTGACCTGGAACATACAACTGATTTTGCGTGAGTGAAAAGTAACACTTTAAAGACTTCAAGATTCTTTGTTTCTACCATAGTATGTGGCTTATTCTGGCTCATAGCTTTAATTAGAATACTTTATTATTTTTTAGGATTTTAAAAAATTTAAGTCTGAGAGAGTAAAGTTCATTGATTTATTTTTCTAGTGATTCATTTTTTATACTTGGTTCCAGGCAGTTTGCTAAGAGCTACAAACCTCAAAATAAACAGAACCCAGCTGTTCCCTGTAGGTCTGGAAGCAGGAAGTCTGAGGCAGGAAACAAACAGTAGCACAACCAAGAGATAGATGCTAAAATAGAGGCATGAGTACAGCACTATGGAGAACCAAGAAGCAAGGGCTTAATTCTGTCTGGAAAGTTACAATGGCTATATGAAGAGTTGAGCTTAAATAAGGGATGCATATGCATTAATTCATTGGGTAAAAGTTACCAGAAGAACATACCACAGAAAGGAAATAGCATATTCAGTGGTACAGCATGAGAAACAAACATATTAAAGTTTCCAGGCAAATCTAAGATGGAGGCAGTGTTTGGAGATGAAGGTAGAGCAGCAGACAGGGATCAGATCACGGAGGTCTCGTGTGCCATGATGTGGGTTGTGGTAGAGAACTTGTGGATGTCTGTTAGTAAGTAGGCTTTACCTTGATTGCTATCTGTGGTGGTTGTGTGGTGAATACTTGAACTGCTGGCTAAGATGGATTCAAACAGTGTATACACTTAGTATGTGAAGTCCACCATGGGAGAGTAGAGACGTAGCATTACATAATCTAATATTTGCAGTGAATTAGCATAAATCCAGTACACATGGGAGTAATTCATTCACTAAAGAGCACAGCAAATATTTAGGATTTTACACTGCCTTATAACTGTGATTGATGAGGAAATATGTGGAATTCTGTGTAATTGTGCTCTCAAATCAGCTGACAGGTGACGTATTTTTAAAAAGGCAGAAACAAAAATAATAAAATCCTTAAGAGACCTGCAGGATTTTTTTTCCTTCTTTTTGACTTTTTAAAGAAAAAAAATTAACAAAACCAAAACAAGAAAATTCAAGTAATAAAGTGGAAAAATGCATAGTCTCCAAATTTTATCATTCAGGAAAAATTGTTATTAAGAATTGGGGATCTCCATTCCAGACAGGACTCCATGTGTATACACAGAGACTGATTGAGAAGTGAATGGTTTGGAGCTACGTTGGGGATGCAAGCTTGGGAGTATGAAACTCTATCCTAGGCTATTGCATATCTGTTTACAGGAATTAATACTATTTTGTAGAGATTCTCTACATGGAAGAACTTGATGGTTAAGACGGAAACCACAAACTAGCACACATTTAAGCTCTGGTCCACACAATATTCTTTAGATTCAAAAATTGAGTTTATGAAATTCGCTTTTTGTTCAGGATCACACAGCTGTTGGAGACAATAATATAATGTATGCCTGACCTAATGTGATGTTTTACTTGACCATGTTGTCTGGTACAGGTCATTGTCAAACCCTTTGGTTTGAGATTTATCTCCACAAATTGGGAATTTGTTTATGAAAAACAGAAGAAACATTTGTCTAGGGCAATCACGGCTTTCTGAACAGATGGCTAAACCCCCAGAAACTGAAATACCATGTGTTTCCCTTTAAAAACATAATCTATAAATGTTGAATCTAAAAAGGCACATATAGATTGTCTGAGCAGACCACCATTCATTTTATTAAATCACATAGTAGGTAGATTTCCCATTTTTTTTCTGAGACAGAGTTTTGCTTTTGTTGCCCAGGCTGGAATGCAATGGTGCAATCTCAGCTAACCTCAACCTACACCTCCCAGGTTCAAACGATTCTCCTGCCTCAGCCTCCAGAGTAGCTGGGATTACAGGCATGTGCCACCATGGCCAGCTAATTTGGTATGTTTAGTAGAGGCAGGGTTTCTCCATGTTGGTCAGACTGGTCTCGAACTCCTAATCCCAGGTGATTCCCCCACCTGGGCCTCCCAAAGTGCTGGGATTACAGGTGTGAACCACCGCGCCTGGCCAATTTCTCTAATTTTTATAATTAGTAATTGTTTAGGATATGACTATTCTCACTGCATTCTAATATAGACTGTTGATGAGTTCCCAGCTTAACTTTCTGTTGGTGGACACCCAAAGTTCCCCACTTGCCTTATAGGCCTGGAGACCTGAGAGGGTGTGTACAGAAGGTGAGAAAAATCCAAAAGCAATCGTGGAGAAAAGATGAAGAATGTTGCAGCTCTATCCCAGCAACCAGTAAACTAGAGACTTGTTTTAAACATCAAAGTTATATGACAAAAATGGTTACCACCAAAATATTACAGCACATGAAGAAGATAAAGAATCAATGTTTGAAGCCTTAAAGAAAATTATGTTCAATTGACAATAGTTTACAAACAAGCAATAGCTTACTGTCATAACTTACTGTTAACTTTCACATTACTCTAAAAAAGACCGTAGCCCTGGAGTTATATACTGTAACATAAAGATGCAATGAAAGCAATTATTGTCTATTTAAAATCAGAACTACGAAGTTTATGTAGTTTAAAAATGTTTGATAAGTTATGTTTCAAAGACTGTCAGAGAAAGTATAAGAGCAAAAGGCCAGAAAAACAGTGCCACGGTGAATAACAGCTGGCTACAGATAGTTTTTATGTGTTCCCACCATGCATCTTCATTTAAAGGGGCATGCAAAGGAGATGCCAACCAAAGGTTTTTGATTGCTTTTGCATATGGTATATGCCCTTAGGGAATAATTCTGGATTACTTAGGGATAGCCACAAACTAATAAGAAAGAGATACCCTATCATCTATTTTACCATTTAACACAACAAAACCTGCAGTCTTCTTGACATGGATTTACTACTGCTAGCATCTCTTCTGGTCCACAATATGACACGAATTTACTTTTCTAATGCATTCTGTGTAAATATATGTCTGGCGAGAAATATTTTATCTGATGGGCATCTCAATGGAAAATTTTATTTCTAAGGTAGGAGGAACTTAAAGTGGTCAAAGAAATATGGCTATAATAAAATATATATTCTAGAGGAAAAGTGAAGATAACAGCAGCTGCAGAGAGAAAAATCCAGAAAATAATAAAATATATTTATAAATTTTTAAAAAATGAGGAGGGTCTTAATAGATGTGTTTATTTGAAAGCTATAAATGCAACCAGAGGGTTTTTTTTTAAAATTCAGAACTCCTATATTTTTCTTTGGGGACAGAAATATTAGCAGTAATGGGGTGAATCACAGAGGCAAGAGAAACCTACAGAAATAGACCTGTGCACTTTATAAAGGCATATAAACTTCACAGTAAAAATTCAAGGAGTGTGTACTCTGAGATGAAAAATGGTAAATTTAACCTCAGGGTTTGATTGGCTTTAAATTGATAGAATAGGAGAAAAACGAAATGCCATAGCAGAGATTGGATGTGAAGTCTCAGCCAGCCTGGTGACTAATCCTTAATTCAGATGGCTGAGAAATTGACTCTCCAGACACACTACTCACTGGCGTACAATTAATTTGTGATCTAGCCCTGCCCAGCAGGATGGGTTCAGGTCCAGGTCCTCCCCAGCTGAATTTCCCATTCAGAGGTAGTTTTGAGGTCACAGAAGCAATACCCCTGTACTGAACAAGGAATTGGGCAAGCACTGAGGGGATAAAGCAAAGCAATGGAGGAAAATAACAGCTATCCTTCCAAATGACTGAGTTCTAATCAGTTTCTGCCTGTGCTGCTACACTGGGTTCTATCCATGTGACCAAACACTTTTCACAGAAAAGGCACCCAACTCATAATAGTAACATAGGGGAATACTGACAATGATGGCAATGCTGTAAATAAAAATTAGTATGATACCACTCAACATTTAACATTTTAATAGAACTTATAGTGTTCAGGAAATATTTAAAGCTTACGTTTTTATTTCATTTTATAACAGTGCTGTTTTGGAAGGCAGGGAGTAATTGACAAAGAAAATTATCCTACGTTGTTCAATGAAAACTGACAGTGAAAGAAAGAAATTAAGTATTTGGCTGGGCGCGGGGGCTCACGCCTGTAATCCCAGCACTTTGGGAGGCTGAGACGGGTGGATCATGGGGTCAGGAGATCGAGACCATCCTGGCTAACACAGTGAAACCCTGCCTCTACTAATACAAAAAAAAAAAGCCGGGCATGATGGCAGGTGCCTGTAGTCCCAGCTACACTGGAGGCTGAGGCAGGAGAATAGCTTGAACCTGGGAGGTGGAGCTTGGAGTGAATTGAGATGGCACCACTGCACTCTGGGCCTGGGCGACAGAGTGAGACTCTGTCTCAAATAAAAAAGAAAAAGAAAAAAAAATTAAGTCTTTGAAAAATAAGACTGGTGAATTAATCAGTAGATTGTGTTCCCTCTTACGCCTTGTTAGAATCCTTCCTATTAGCAGGGTAAGATGACTCAGATTTATCCACTTAAATAAATAATTTTTTTTCTCCTTTCTTATTGCTTTTACTTTTTTTCCCCCTCAGAAGAAAAGGTCATGGAAAAGGTGAAGGCCATTTATATGGGCAGGGGGGGTTTTTGCTCATTATTGATCTTTTTAAATAGTTTTATTGATACTTGTTTTAAAGGTTATGCCAGTTTGAATCTCCTGAGAAAAAAGCTGCTAAGATAAAGTTAAGAATGCAAGAGACTTAACGATGAAAGATAAAGTTGGTCTGAGAAAACTTTAAAAATTCTATGTTGATCTGATGTCTGTGAAGGACAGGAGGATAGGGAAAGTAGAAATTGGTCGAAGCACACTGTGTCTGAAAAGTGTCCTACCTAGGACAGAAATGGCCAGGCCCTGCTACTTTCACACTCTCATTATTTAAGGACTTCCCAGGTAGTGTGGCACCAGATTGAATGTTGAAGCATATCCTGTGGCATAACATCAGGTCCTTCCTTGAGGAAGAGACTAACAAAAGACTCCCTTGACTGACAAGGTACACTTACGCTGTGAGAATCCATGTCCTCAAACATATTTGGTGGGCAGTTTCCCCAGCTTCACAGTAGGCCTTTCCTTCAGAGGAGGACTTGAAGACAAAAGTTAGTAGAATGAACTTTTTTTTTTTTTTAAAGTCAAACATACATCCTTAATGCCACATTTACATTAACAGCAAAATCATTTTCCACTCATATCAGCCAAGCATATTGTACTGGATTGTAGACATTATACCTTTCACTGGTACCGTGAATTTGGAATGCTGAATTAAAGTGAAACCCTAATGAAAATTTTAAAGAGAATGACAATCAGGCAGCCCAGGATTCAAGTTAGTCCCACAGTTGTATTTTTTCTTACCAAAAAATGTTTTAAGGTATATGAAGTTGTTGCCAACATTTAACAATTGGGAGATTTTTATGTATGAGCCCTGGTAACTGTTTATTTTGAAAAACTCAAAGATCTGACCATACTGAATACTGATCCCATGTTTTTTTGTTTTTTATAACTTTAAGTTCTGAGATACATATGCAGAAGGTATAGGTTTGTTACATAGATATACATGTGCCATGGTGGTTTACTGCACCCATCAACTAGTCATCCAGGTTTTAGGATAAACATTTCTAACACTGCCACTGGTCACAAGGCACTGACTGGTTCTTGCCACTCCCTTCCCTATGCTTCATTCTACATCCTCCTGACGTGGCCTCAGAGGCTTCCCTTTTGCTGTTACTCATACCTTCATTATTGAAGAGCCCTAGCCCCTGCTAACCATTTCCTCTCAGGCCATGGTCGCAGCACTTGCTTAGTTCACAGTTGGGCAGTCGAGTAGTAAAAGGAAATCAAGTTAATGGCCAGAATTTCATACATACTCCTGGTGCCCCCATTGTATAACAGCAACCTTATATCCTCCAGCTAATCAGTCATACCTTGTCATGATGGTGACTCCATTTCTTGCCTGCTGGCCCTTGCACATAAGGAGTTAATAGTGCCTTGATGGCTGCCCTTGAAACCCTATCTGTGTCCCCAGGTGCAAGTGCACTCCCTTTGGGGACCAAGGCTCCTAACTTTGCAGCAGTCACAGTTGTTCAGATGGGAAGGAAAAGTCTCTCATTGGGTCACTGAGAGTGATAAGTGGCATTTCTAGCCACCTGGTTCCTAGACACATGCATTCTTTGTACTGGACAACAGAAGCCCTCACTCTTAGCACCGCCTCCGCTTTGGCATCCACTCTGGCAGCACTTGAGGAGCCCTTCAGTCTACCATGGTATTGTGGGAGCCTCTCTCTGGGCTGGCCGAGGCCAGAGCCGGCTCTCTCTGCTTGCGGGGAGGTGTGGAGAGAGCCCCGCAGGCGAGGACCGGCCAGCGCAAGTTCTGGGTTGGCGTGAGCTCCTCGGGCCCGCACTCGGAGCTGCGGGCCGTGGCTGCAGGCTCCCAGGCAGTGAGGGGCTTAGCACTTGGGCCAGCAGCTGCAGAGGGTGCCCCAGGTCCTCCAGCAGTGCTGGCCCGCCCGCTGCTGCGATAGAATTCTCCCCGGCCTCAGCTGCCTCCCCGCGGGGCAGGGCTTGGGACCTGCAGGCAGCCATGCCAGAGCCTCCCCACCCCCCTGCTGCGGGCTCCTGCGTGGCTGGAGCCTTCCCAACGAGGACGGCCCCCTGTGCCTCGGCGTCTGGTCCCATCGACTGCCCAAGGGCTGAGGAGTGCTGGCACACAGGACAGGACTGGTGGGCAGCTCCAGCTGCAGCCCCGGTGCTTGATCCACTAGGTGAATCCAGCTGGGCTCCTGAGTCTAGTAGGGACTTGGAGAAAATTTATGTCTAGCTAAGGGATTGTAAATACACCAATCAGCACCCTGTGTCTAGGTCAAGGTTTGTGAATGCAGCAGTCAGCACCCTGTGTCTAGCTCAAGGTTTGTAAATATACCAATCAGTACTCTGTATCTAGCAAGGTTTGTAAATGCGCCAGTAAGTACTCTGTATCTAACTAACCTAGTGGGGACTTGGAGAACTTTTCTGCCTAGCACTCTGTGTCTAGCTAAAGGATTGTAATCACACCAGTCAGCACTCTGTCAAAATGGACCAATCAGCTCTCTGTAAAATGGACCAATCAGGATATTGTGGGTGGGGTCAGATAAGGGAATAAAAGCAGGCTGCCCCAGCGGTAGTGACAACCTGCTCAGGTCTCTTTCCATGCTGTGGAAGCGTTGTAGTTTCCCTGTTTACGGTAAATCTCGCAGCTACTCACTGTTTGGGTCCACGCTGGCTTTATGAGCTGTAACACTCACTGTGAAGGTCTGCAGCTTCACTCCTGAAGTTAGCAAGACCGTGAACCCACTAGGAAAAAGAAACCACAGACACATCTGAACATCTGAAGGAACAAACTCCGGACTACCATCTTTAAGAACTGTAACAGTCACTGCGAGGGTCTGTGGCTTCATTTTTAGACACAGCAAGACCAAGAACCCATCAATTCAGGACACAATTTCTTATTCGGTAAGTATATTGCATTTTCCAAAATCGCATTATTACTGGGTATTGTCTCTGAGTTGCTCCTTCAGCTGAGGCTTCCACAGGTCAGTCCAACACTGTGTTAGGATGGTTTTGAATGATGCATTGTGCAACATAACTAGTGGAACCTATGGTTATAGGCCCGCTTCTGCAGCTTCTTCACTGTAAAATGAATTCCCTGGTAGAAGCTATGTTGCAAGGAACTTAATGCCTGTGAATCAAGAATTTTGTGAGCTCCAGATTACGGTATTTATTGTGATTCTATAGGTTATAAAGGCAGTCCATACCTAGAATTTGTCTATTCCTGAAAAAAATAAATACAGGACTGCAGATTACCATTGAAATAAATTTATTACCAAGTAGTTGTTTGGTCTCCCCCCAAAATGATGGTGAATTGAGTTTTCAGTATCAAACCCTGTTGCTGGGAGATTGGTCATTCAGTGTTGGTGGCAACTACAAGGGCCTTGGTGGTTGGTAATACATACTGTTGGGCCCACACAGAGCCTGTGACTCTACCGTTATGCCTTCTCAGTTCATAAGCCCAGTGTGCCATTTGTGTGTCGCTCATGACAAAATCTGTTTACTGTCAACTGGCCAAGTCATTTTTTCTTTTCTCTTTTTTTCTTTCTTTCTTTTTTTTTTTTTTTTTTTTGAGAGGGAGTCTCGCTCTGTCGCCCAGGCTGGAGTGCAGTGGCCGGATCTCAGCTCACTGCAAGCTCCGCCTCCTGGGTTTACGCCATTCTCCTGCCTCAGCCTCCCGAGTAGCTGGGACTACAGGTGCCCGCCACCTCGCCCGGCTAGTTTTCTTGTATTTTTTGGTAGAGACGGGGTTTCACCATGTTAGCCAGGATGGTTTCGATCTCCTGACCTCGTGATCCGCCCGTCTCGGCCTCCCAAAGTGCTGGGATTACAGGCTTGAGCCACGGTGCCCGGCCTTCTCTTTTTTTCTCTTTTTGTTTTGGATAAACTGGCTAGAAGTTTATCAATTGATTAATTTTTTCAAATAATTAGTATGTGTCTTATTAATTTTCTCTATTGTTTTCCTGTTTTTAATTTTACTGATTTCTGCTTTAATATTTTTATTCTTTTTATCCTCCTGGCAATAGGTTTAACTAACTCTCCCTTCTTTTGTTTTCTAAGGTGAAAGTTTGTAATATTGACTTCAGATCTTGCTTATTTTCTAATATGTGCACTTAGTGCTATAAATTTTCCTCTAGGCACTGACTTTGGTACATAGCACAAATGTTGATAAGTCGTATTTTATTTTCATTTCATTTAAAATGCTGCTTAAATTTCACCTGAGAGTCTTTCTTACAAGTGAGTTATTTTAAAATGTGTCATTTAATTTCTAAATAGTTGGGATTTTCCAGCTATTTTTCTCTTATTAACTTCTAGTTTAATTCCCTAGTGGTTTGAGAACATACTTTACATAATTTCTATCATTTTATATTTGTTAACGTGTGTTTTGTAGCCCAAAACGTGGTCTATCTTGATGAATGCTGTATGTGAGCTTGAGAAGAATGCACATTCTGCTGGTTTTGAATGGAGTATTCTATAGATGTCAATTATACCTAGTTGATTTATAGTGCTGTTCAGACCATTTATATCCTTACTAATTTTCTGCCTGCTTGATCTGTCAATTACTGGCAGAGGAGTGTTGATGTCTTCAACTATGATAGTGGATTTGTCTATATCTCCCTTCAGTTCTGCCAGTTTTTGTCTCGTGTTTTTGACATCCAGTTGCAAGGTGTATAGAATGTTTAGGGTTTGCCAATGTCTTTTTGGAGAAATAACTTTTTTATTATTATGTAATGCTACTACTCTTTAGTAATCTTCCTTATTCTGAAGGCTGTTTCATATGAAGTTAATATAACTACATCAGCTTTCTTTTGATTAGTGTTATCATAGTGTGTGTCTCTGTTTTTCTTTTAAACTGTAGCAAACACAGAAAATTATCCTTTTAACAAATTTCCAAGTTCCCAGCACAATATTCTCAACCATATGCATATTATTGTACAACAGCTCCCCAGAACTTTCATACTACTTGACTGAAACTCAGAAAAACTTCCTCCTCCCCTCCCCCAGACCCTGGCAACTATCATTCTTCTTTCTGTGAACTTTATTATTTTATAAAGGTGTAGTCATGCAGTGGTGTGTGTGTATTTGTGTGTGTGTGTGTGTGTTTGTGTTTCTGAGAAAGAGAGAGAGGGAAGGACTAGACTGGCTTATTTGACTTAGCATAATCTTAGGCCACTCTTTACATTTAATGTATCGGTCTTCAAAGTAGTAATTTTTAAAATAAACATGCCTTAAAAAATTTGTCAAAAATCCCTTTCTGGCTGGGTACAGTGGCTCATGTCTGTAATCCCAACACTTTGGGAGGCTGAGGCAGCGGATCACTTGAGGGCAGGAGTTCAAGACCAGTCCGGCCAATATGACGAAACCAAGTCTTCACTAAAAGTACAAAAATTAGCCAGGTGTCGTGGCACGTGCCTGTAGTCCCAACTACTTGGGAGGCTGAGGCAGCGTGATCATTTGAACCCAGGAGGTAGAGGATGCAGTGAGGCGGGATCGTGCCACTGCACTCCAGCCCGGGGGAGGGGGAAGGGAAAACTCTTTCTTTTATTTAGCACATTTACACAATTAATATTTACAGGTTTTTTTTAATATAGTTGGATTAATATCTAACATATTTGAAACTGCTGTTTGTCCCATTTGTTCTTTGTGACATTGTTAATAATTATGCTCCAAAGTTAAAATCTCAAATCAATTCATCTTAATGGTTATAGACACTGTCTCTTATTCTTTTTCTTTTCCCCAGAATAATTTACTTTCGTAACTGAAGATTTGCAAAGCTGAACTTTTTCCTTTCCTGGGAACTTCATGCTGGTGGGGTGCTTGAATTATTCGATATCTGTGATGTCTATCGGAGTGAGTGTCTGTTGATTACCAAGGTAGTAATAACTATTTGTTGAATGAAAGTCGGATATATGAAGAAATAAATGCTTGAGAACAGAGTGAGGAAGAAAAAAAAAAAAAAAAAAAAACCAAAAAAACCCCCCAAAAAACAAACAAACAAAAAAAACAGGAAGATGCAGGGCAGCATCTATAGCAGTAATACTAAGACAAAACGTGAAACTCGTATTATGTATTCCACACTGTGCTAAGTAGACTGCATGCATTACCATTTAATCATCGCGAACACCTTCTTAAAATACATCATTGAAGAATTTAAGTTTTGAAAATGTTAAACAAACTGTACAAGAGCTCCAGTTGTAACTTCTAGTACCAAAACCCCACTTAAATCTCCAAAGATAAAAATGTATTTCTATCAAAGACGTGCTTCCCTGATGCTAAAATGTTGCTCAGGAGACTTTGATTAACCAGACATCTATTATTAAGCCCATTATTAACTCTCAGTTTAAATGCACAGATTTTGTAAGAAAGCCAGTTAGTAAAGAATGTCCTTCATTTGCTAAAGTAGGGACTTTATGTCAAGACAACTGTTACCTCCAAGTTATTAGTAGTTTTATTTTAAAATATTCCTTTCCTTCGTTTGTTGTAAGAAACTTGCTTTACACTGGAGGCGTGAAATAAAGCCCCAAAATATATTACTGTACATGAAATTCACACTTCTGATGATATTTGAAAATGTATATATAAATATCGTGCCAGGCGGAAAGTATTTCCTCAGTTGGCCAAGTAAAATATTTATTTCTAGAAGGGAAGAAGGCAGGCAGGAAGAAGACATACAGCAGCAATAAAAGGTGCCTCCCATGAAAGGCCTCATTGACATTAGCATAAATGCTGCCAGAAACAAAATAAATTTTGTATAGAAATAAGTAGGAGAAATGTGCTAATCCATTTATCTGAGAATAGAGATCTACAGCAATGTGCTGACATCTTCCTGCCCATCAGCAGATTTTTGACTGTCAGTGGGAAAACATCTGTATGTGTAGCAGTGAGGACCATAAGAGAGAAATAGTGTCATCGGACCATTCTAATCTTAGGGTCATGTCTATGAGGAAAGAGGAAAATAAGAATCGTGCTCAATGTAAAAACCTTGGAGCTATGAAATCATCTACACTTGTTTACTGTGGCTTTTGGAGCTTATTTCACTTTCTTAGAGTTTCAGTATTTTTATCTGTAAATTGAGGAAAGAATAATTTCAAGATGGTGGTAAGAGTTAAATGAGATGACGTATGGAAAAACAGGTATTGTAGACATTGGCACATAATTAATTCTCAACCATGTCAGTATATTTTCTTCTCAATAATGAGAGAAAATTATAAAAGCAAAAACTGTGTAGTGTTATTGCTAGAGCAGGGCATATTCTTAATCTCTCATTAAGCTGCACTACCTTTTTGAGTGATTATTATATATTCTGTAATGTTGTGGAAGCAGCCTACGAGATGGCCCAAGATGCCCCACCTCCCAGTGTGCATGTTCTGTGTCCTTGTGTAATCCACTTCTCTTGAGTATAGACCATACCAAGAGACTCTCATCTAATCAATGAAACACAGCAAACCGGATACAGTGCAACTTTTCAATACTAGATTACAAGAGATTCTGATTTACATCTTGTTTGTTCTTTATCGACTTGCTCTCTGGCTTGTTGTAAAGAAAGCCAGCTGCCATGTTGTGAGCTGCTGTGTGGTGAGAACTTAATGGCAATAAATTGAGAAAAGCCTCCAGTCAACAGTCAATGAGAAAATGAGGCTTTCAATCCTAAAGCATGTAGGGAAACGGAATCCTGCAAGGACCAAGTAAGCAAGCTAGGAAGAGAAGCTTTATCAGAATCAAACTCTTGATGGAATAACTGCAGTCCCCGCCAACACCATGACTGCAGCTTTGTGAGAGAACCTGAGCCAAATCAAATCAAGTATACTGTGCCCAGACTCCATTATTATCTCATGTGAGATAATAAATGTATGTTGTTTTTAAGCCATTATACTTGGGGTAATTTGGTATGGAGCAAAAGATAACTAACACAACTGTTTTAGATGCTATAGGGATGTAAGGAAAATTGGAGATACTAATACATTAATAAATGTATGTTAATATCTTTAATGACCTAAAATATTGTTAGGGCACAATTCTAGGCAGATATGTTCCTAAACTTCAGGTTGCTAAATGCTTCAGTGTTTGAGATTAATGAGATCTTAATACTCCTGATAAAAGCAAGGCTGTGAAAATGATAGCAGACAGACAAAAGAAACTGCTTATCTTTCCCCCATTTTCTTTCTCTTGTGTAGGCCTTCCAAATTATTTTGATTTTGGTGTTTGTTCGTGGACTTTTATTGGTGTTTTCTGCTTCATTTTTTTTAACATGTTGATAAAAATATCAAAGTCGATAATATACATAAAATCAAGTCAAAATATCAAAATAGCATTTGACAAAAGTAATACTTTGTCATTCAGGCCACACAGGGAAATTACTTTGATTGTGCATATGTTTATGTTTAAATCTGATGTCAGCTACTGCTATAACCCTAAATAATATATGTATGTCTCTTGTTCTTAATGGTTAATATTCAAAAGTACCTATTTTGATGCAACTGGAAATGGAATTAGGTTTTTAATTTCTTTTTCAAGGAGTATATTGTTAGTGTATAAAATGCAAAATATTCTTGTATGTTGATTTTGTATCCTGCAACTTTACCGAATTTATTAGTTCTAATAAGTTTTTGGTGGTGCGATTAGAATTTTCAATATTTAATATAATGTCATCTGCAAACAGAGACAATTTTATTTTTCCTTTGCAATTTGGTTGCATTTTATTTATTTTTCTTGTCTAATTACTCTGGCAAAGACTTCCAGAAGCCTATTCAATAGAAGTTGCCAAAGTGGGCATCTTGGTCTTGTTCCTGAATTTAAAGGAAAAATGTTCAGCAGTTCACCTTAGAGTATGATGTTAACTGTGGGCTCTTCATATATGCCCTTTATTGTGTAGACGTACATTACTTCTAAATCAAATTCTTGAGCATTTCTTGTCATGAAAGAGTGTTGAAATTTGTTGGATGCTCTTCTGCTTCCATCATGATGATTGTATGTTTTTGGTCCTTCATTCTGTTAATGTATTGCATCACATTAATTGATTTGTGTATGTTAAACCATCCTTGCACCTCAGGAGTAAATCCCTGCTTGGTCACAGTGTATAATTTTTTAAATGTGTTCTTAAATTTTATATGTTAGTATTTTGTGGAGATGTTTGCATGTATGTTCATGAGGGATATTGGCTCATAATTTTTTATGAGCTTGTTTGACTTTGGTATCAGAATAATATTGGTCTCCTAAAATCAGTCTGGAAATGTCCCTGCCTCTTCAATTTTTTGATGATTTTAAGAAGAATTAGTATGTATTATTCTTCAAATGTTTGGTAAAATTCATCGGGAAAACCATCAGATCCTGAGCTTTTGCTTATTTGGATGTTTTTGATTGCTGACTAAATTGCCTTACTTATTATCGGCCCATTTAGATTTTCTGTTTCTTCATAATTTAATCTTCATAAGATGCCTGTTTTAATAATTTATTCATTTCATCCAGTTTATCAAATTCATTGGCATACAATCCTTATAACAGTCTCTTATAATAATTTATATTTCTGAGGAATCAATCATTATGTCTCCTTTCATTTATAGTTTTATTAATGTCAGTTATCTCTTCACTTATACTAGCTAAAGATTTGCAAATTTTGTCTTTGAAAGCAACTAATTCTTTGTTTTATTTTAAATTGTTTTTTATTTTATATTTTATTTATACTCTGCTTTTATTTTCTTTCTTTTGCTAACTCTAGGCTTCCTTTATTATTTTTCTAGTGCTTTGAGGTATAATGTTAGGTTGTTTATTTGGGATTTTTTAAAATGTAGGCATTTATTGCTATAAATGTCCTTCTTGGATCTGCCTTTGCTGCATCCCATACATTTTCATATGCTGTGTTTCCATTTTTCTTTCTCTTAAGATTTTACTCTAGTTACAAAACATGGAGATAATACATGTTATATGGATAAATTGATACATAAATTGTGGTATGCAAATGCAAAAGAATATTAGTCATTAAAATGAAATGGAATATGATTGGATATTATTTTCCCATTTGCAACAATATGGGTGAATCTCCAGAGCATTATGCTACATAAAATATGTCAGAGAAAGACAATATGATCACACCTATATACAGAATCTAAATTATTAAAGTCACAGAAACATAGAGTGGTAGTTGCCGCAGACTAGGAAGATAAGGGACATGAGGAGATGTGGGCCAAAATGTACAAAGTTATAAGATAAATAAGTTATAAGATAAATAAGTTCTGAAGCTCTAGTTTATACTACATTGCCTATAGTGAACACTGCTGCGTTATATGCTTGAAATTTGCTAATAGAGTAAATCTTATTCTCACCTTGAAACAAGACAAAACAAAAATGGTAACTAGCTGAGGTGATAGTTGTGTTAAATAACTTGATTACAGTAATCATTTCACTATATATACATCAAATGATGTTGTGTACCTTAAAATTACACAATTTTACATGTCAATTAAAAATAAAGATAAATAAAAATAAACAAAAGTAGCTATTGGCTGTTAAATTTAGAAGATACATATTATTACATAAGATTTTTACCCAGCATTATGTCACTTAATGATAGGATATATTCTGAGAAATGTGTTCTTGTGAAAACATTATAAATTGTACTTACACAAACCTAGATGGTATAGCCTACTACCTACCTACTCTATATGGTGTAGACTATTGTTCCTAGGTTACAAACCTGTATGGCATGCTACTGTAACAAAAACTGTAGTCTAGTGTAACACAATGGTTGGTGTTTATCTAAACATAGGGAAGTTACAATAAAAATACAATATAATAGATAAAATATACTATATACTCTCCATGGTTGGAGCTTTCAGGACTGAAATTTGCTTTGTGTGAGTCAGCTAGTGAGTGGTGTGTGAATGTGAAGACCTACATTATTGTCATCTTTATAATCACTGTACACTTAGGCTATACTAAATTTAAGTAATTATTTTTCTTCAATAATAAATTGGCTTTAAGTTTTTTTAATTTTTGGAAACTTTTTGACTCTTTTAAAATAAAACAGACACATTGTACAGCTATACAATAAATTCTGAAGCTCTAATTTATAGTGCATTGCCTATAGTTAATCTATTTTGTTTCTTTATATCCTTACTTCATAAGCTTTTTCCTATTTATTTTATGTTTTATTTTAAACTATTTGTTAAAATGTAAGACCAAAAATAAAAAGAAACCACATTAGCTTGGGCAAACACAGAGTAAGGACCATCAACATCGGTGTCTTCCACCCCGCATCTTGCCTCACTGGAAGGTCTTCAGGGGCAATAACATGCATGGAACTGTCATCTCCTAAGATAACAATGCCTTCTTCTGGAATTGCTCTTGAAGGACCGGTCTGAGGCTGTTTAACAATAAACTTTTTTATATATAGAAGGAGTACACTCTAAAATAATGATAAAAGGTATAATATAGTAAATACATAAACCAGTAATATAGTCACTTATTATTATCAAGTATTATGTACAATACATAATTGTATGTGCTATACTTTTAAATGATTGGCAGTACAGAGGCTTGTTTAACCAGCATCATCACAAAACACCAGAGTACTGCATTGCACTACAATCTTAGAAAGACAGCTTGTCACTAGGGTGCAGGAATTTTTCAGCTCCCTTGTAATCTTTTGGGATCATCATCACAAATACGGTTTGTCATTGAACAAAACATTACGTGGTACATGACTATACAATATTAGTTTATGACATTATTATACGATACCCTAATACAAGTATTAGTCTTCTAGTTGGTCTATTGATTACCCTTGTCAGTTAAAAATAATATAAACTCACTATTAACACGGAAAAGGATGAAATTATTTCTTATGAAACAAAAGGGCAGGCTAAGGAAATTTGCAAAGACTTAGAGTTTCACCAACAAGCAACAAACCACACTCGCAGATTCATCTTTTATTTTAGAACATGATAAAACAGCTGTTCTAAAGAATTCATTTTATATCATTCACTTTATTTCTTTGCTTTTCTTCATAGTTTTTCCACTTGTCTATTTCTAAACAATAAAATGTAGTTATACATGCTTTTTTTTAAACTCTATTTAATATTATTTGTATCTTGCTGTTTTATCATTTTGATGAGTTCCATCCATGTTGTTACAAGTAGATTTGGTTTATAAAGTTGTTCACTGTGTTATTTCTTTGTATGCACACTGCACAATTTATTTATTGTTTTCTTAAAAGTCATGCAGATGAGTTGTTTCAAGCTATGGAAACAATGCTTTTATGAACATTTTAATGTACATATTGGTGTGCAGGCTCATGCGTTACTTTGAGATATTACCTAACAATTAAATTGTTGAGTTATTGAACAATTATACATTCAGTCATATTATGTAATGTCAAACTATGGTCCACAATGGTGAATCAATTTGTACTTCCACCAGAAGTTCTTGGGAATTGCCGTTCTCATATATCCTCTTCAATAATTTGAAATTATCTGTACTTATTTTATGTTCTTGTTTAAAAAATACATTTTGCCAATCTCTGTGTAGTGAAGTTTCCTTGCAGTATTAATTTTAGGTTCTTGAATTTTTAAAGAGTCTGAACACATTTTTAATTAGTTATTGTCTACATTAAGGGAGCTATAGGGCAAGTTTCTCATTTAGTAAATGCCTACTAGTGCTTTTTAAAGTATTTTTTCTATCTAAATTTCCCTCTTATTTCTGAATTTTTCATAAACTAAACCTTGCTTTTAATATAGTCAAATTTATCAGTTATTTTCTTTAAGTTAGTTGTTTCTAAACCTTGCTTAAATATGTTCTTCAGTCCAAAATCATAAGAGATTCTTCATGATTTCCTGAAAGGTTTATAATTACCCCTTTTAGAGCTGAGTCCATAACCCACCTGAAGTTGATTTTTGAGCATGATAAGGAGAAGGCATCCAATTTCACTTTATTAACAAATAGAGATACTGAATTTCCCTATTACTACTTACTGAACAAAAGAAGCCTCTTTCTATCCACTGCTGTAGATTGCCACTTCTGCCTTGTGTGTATTTTTCTCTTTACACTCTCCAGTCTGTTCAGCTGGTTTATTTGTGTATTCCATTGCCAATATCACTTTCTCTTAATCACTATGGCTTTATTATAGATATTAATGTTATAGAATTACTTCATTTTGTTACTGTACAAGAATGTCTGTTTTGTTCTTTGTATTTCTATATATAGTATAATCTGCTCTACAAACATGCATACTCATGTAAATAGAACAAAACCAAAAAAAAAAACTGCTTACTATCAGAATTACACCGAGTTGATATATCATGTAGAGATAATTGACTTCTGTTCAATAATGATTTATGCAATCCATTAAAAGTTATATATATTTCATTTAGATGATATTTAATATTTATATTCACTATCTCTCATGTTCCCTCAAGTAGTATTGCTACTTTTAATGAAGTATCTTATTGGATACTTGAAAATTTTAAGCTACTGTTGGTGATTACACATATAAAAACGTAAACATACGTATTATGTATATTTGACAGTTAATTATCAAACTTATACGGGCTAGTGTACAGCAATAAGGTTAATTTTATACTTTGATTTCTACCCATCAAATCTGCTAAACTTCTATTAGTTTTCAGAATGTAATCCTTATGTATTTGGACTTACTCCATACTCCAAATCACATCTCCTGTGAAAATGACAATTTCTTCTTTATTAACCATTATCCACCTACCTGCCTCAGCTTTCTTCACTTTCTTGCTGTAGTGTTCAATTTGAGTCCTCCAGAACAATATAGTGTTAAACAGTAGTGGTGTGGTGGTGTTACATATTTATATGCATGTATAGTTTTTCTTTGGAAATACTATTTATACCTATATTGGATATTTTATTGCCTGGATTGTGTGTGTGTGTGTGTGTGTGTGTGTTTGCATATACTATTAATGTAATAACTGGAGAATGTATGCATAGTTTAAGTTTTCAGATCATATATATATATGGAACACATACATATTCTCTAGTTATTTTAAACACTTTTATTCAATTTTTTTTATTTTTCCTATTTCTAACCTTTAAATCCTTTACTATGTCCACAAGCGCATGCTCTCTTTTTGAATCGTTAGTTTTGTCTTCTCTGTGATAATTTTTCCCTTTACTAGTCTCCTATACTCATTTTCTTTAATTCCAATTTCTCCTCTGGTTTTATCTCTTCTCTTTGTTCCTTTATTTATCCTTTGTAATCCTTCAGAAAGATCATGGCTTCATCGAAGGTTTGTGTTTGTAGAATTTCTTCTTTATGGGCTTTCATCTATTGGTTAGTTTGCTGTTTCCACATTTTATTTCATGTATCTTTGTATTGATATTTTAATGAATTATTTTATCTGGCTTGTCTACTTATCATTTGGATTTTTCTTAGCTATTTGCAGTAGCTTCAGGGTCCTGAAAGACCTGGTCACACATGCAGCTTTCACAGCTGTGAGGGTGTCTCTCTACGGCCTCAGAAACAGACGACGTCTTGCCAGCATAGCTCCTCTGTAAGATTGCTGGGGAGCTGCACATCTTCTCAAACTATGTCCTGGGATGTTTCAGCCACAGTCCTGTGCTTACCAGCGTAGCCACTGGTTACTGCAAATAAGGGGCGCAGCCGATGTACCTCAAGGCAGCTTCCACCCTCAGCATATGTATTTTTGATGAAACTGAAAACTGCTGCTTACTGCTAAGCCCTTGACATTATCTGAATGGCTTTTGTATTCTTCCCCTTCCTTCAGCCTTCCCTTTGTGGCTTCTGTTTGAGCTTAATGTAATTAAGTGCAACTCTAGTTCTAGCTATTTTAGGCAGGAATTACAGATTCAGTATTTCAGTGTGAGCCCCACCTTTAGAATTTTAGTGGTGGGCTGGGTAACAACAGGGTTCTCTTAGCTTTTTCTGTTTCTCTCTCCGTGTGGTTTCTGCCCACTTCTTGCTTTTACAGAACTTTTCACTCTATGACTTTCCATTGATAATAAAAGAGCTGGTATTTTTTATTCTATCTTTCTATTCAAGTATTATCAGTTCATCCATTTATTACCTTGTTTGCTTGTTTGTTTTCAAGTTCCAAGAAGAAGAAAGAATATTAAAAGGATGATGCTGCTCTCATGTGTCTACCACAGGGTGTAGTATTTATAACAAAAACAACAAAACCTGTATTTCATATTTATTTGTTCCTGGTATTTTACCATTCCTATACATAATTTATGGAACAATATTTTTTCAAGTAATTTTAAACATTACATTTTGGATCCTCACAAGTGGTTTTATTTGTGTCACCAAATCTTGTGAATGTTAGAAGTATTTGGTGCCTTTTCATGTCATATTTTGGTTACCTCCTTGCCCTCTGCTCTTTCTCTTTTCTCTGTTTTGGTTTGGCCAAGAAGATTCACCCATGCCTTACTTCACCTGCTCCCTGTCACTCGTTTTTTGAAGCTTCATTGTATTTTCTTGTAAGAGGAATGGGTGATAGGTTGACAGATAGACTGCAATAAATTGTTGAACTAGAAGATGCTCTCTAGGCCAGGTGCGGTGGCTCATGCCACCCAGCACTTTGGGAGGCTGAGGTGGGTGGATCACTTGAGGTCAGGAGTTCCACGCCAGCCTGGCTCACTTGGTGAAATCGCATCTCTACTAAAAATTAGTCAAGCATGGTGTTGCATGCCTGTAGTCACAATTACTCAGGAGGCTGAGGCACAGAATTGCTTGAACTTGAGAGGCAGAGGTTGCAATGAGCTGAAATGGCACCACTACATTCCAGCCTGGATGACAGAGTGTGAGACTCCATCTCCAAATAAAACAGAACAAAAAGAAAATGATCTCTAAAGCCCTCCTCATCCTTAGACTCGTGAGTCTATCTAGGTTGGTCATCTTACCACTGTAATTAGACTGAAAATACCTGAATTTTAATAATTGTGTGTTACATTTCTATATTCTAAACATCTCACAACATTGGGTGCAAAATAATTGAGTAAATATTTGATGCATTTGCTAATGTTCAAATTGCTTGCATTAGGACAATTAAGTAAGTATACTAATATTACACGGAAGTATCAATACAGAAAGCAGCTCCTATTTATCAGTGCGGATCATTTTCTGGGTTGGTGAGAGAACAAAATTTTTGTGAAACATTTAGTGGCAATATTCAAACTTTTAAGAATGAGCATATTACTATCTAAGGGAAAAATATATGGTCTTTAAATAGATGGAATACTTCTCATTTTTCATCTATCTGCCAGTTAGTTTCACAGTTCTTCACATTTAAGCGAATTTCTTTCAATCATCTAAATAAAGTCTTGAATAGATGTGGATGCTAAGCTGATAACTGCATATAGCTTCCATTAGCACTTCGAAATGTGTCAGCCTGATATATATGTGTGTGTGTGTGTGTGTGTGTATATATATATATATTTTTTTTTTTCTTTTCAGAATACTTTCTTAGTGCTAGGCTGAAAACTCTGGGTTTATGAGGAGGAAGATTGGGTGGCCTGGGAATTTCTTTTCTCTTGTAAATCTATGGAATTGAGTGGCATTTTGATAATCCATTACATTATTATTTAAATATTTTGAAACAGTTTCTTACTATTGTTTAGAGTATGCAACTATAGTACAAAACAAAGAGCAAATCGCCAAGTACTAAGGCCATATCATCTGCCAAGACCTTATAACTAATCACATTTCAGTTAAGAAATGTATTTAATATCCTTAGATATGCTTTATTTAATCCATCAATTCATGATTTAAATACTAGTTTTTCCAACGTCATTTCAAAAATATTTTTATTTTGATTTTGTTTACTGTGGTAGTAAAATAATATTGATACAGAATATAATAGTAAATGTAATCACATTCAACCATTATCCTATGCCCCTAGATAATGACTATTAATATTTTGATGTTTACATGCCATACATAGGATAGTAACATAGTGTACACTATATATATACATAATTTTCTATCTTATATTTAGTATAATGTTGCCAGCATTATTCTATGCAAAACCGTCTCATCAATATGTATGCAATGACATCACTCTATAGTCTGTCCTAACTTTTTGTTAGGAACTGGTATCTAGTTCTAACTTGAAATATTAATATAACTTAGCCTCTATATTTATAACATGGAGCTGAGGAGAATAACCTAAGATATTTCCCGTTTGGGTTAATTCTAATTTGTATAGATGAATCTGTTATAAAATCAACCCTGCCACTTGAATGAGCTAGACAGTGCATGAATCTGAGTATGAAGCCATAGGAAAAAATCCAGAGGAGAAAATAAATATTCATAGCAATAAATCCTGAAAAACATTTTCTAACAAATATTTAACCATTTACAGTTTAAGAAAATTTTGAGTCTAGAAATTGAATGTCTTTTTTTATTATATGCCTGAGCTTTTATCTTAAATCACTGTGATGATGATCATATTAAAAGTTTGTACGTAGTATATGTTTATTGTAGGAGAATGAAACATGAAAGCTTTGAAATAATTTTGGGGCTGGAGATGATTAAATTTTTCTCTTCTGTGCTTTTGTCAGAAGGCTCTAGTACATTTTCATTTGCTTCTAATAAGATATTAACATTTGATAATTACCTTGCCATTTTTATTCTTGGAATTTTAAATTTTAAAAAAATATAGTATATGAAAAAGAAGTGTTAGTAAATGCAGTAATCCCCCCTTATTCGTGGTTTTGTTTTTCATGATTTCACTTACTCATGGTCAACTGTGGTCCAAAAATATTAAATAGAAAATTATGGGAAAAAGCCATCCATAGGTTTTAAATTCTGCTTTATTCTGAGTAGCATGATGAAATCTCGTGCCTTTCTGCTTTGTCGTGTCTGGGACATGAGTCATCCCTTTGGCCAGTTCATCCATGCTGTGTATACACACCCCTTCCTCTTTAGTCACTTAGTAGCTGTCTTGGATATCAAATGGAAAAAATTTAGTACTGTGCAGAAGCTTTTCTAGCTCAATGTATTCCCATTTGTCTATTTTTGGTTTTGGAGCCCATGTTTTTGAGGTCTTACAGAAAATATTTGCCCAGACCAGTGTTCTGTAGGGTTTCCTCAATTTTTTTTTCCTAGCAGTTTGATGGTTTCAGACTTACATTTAAGATGTTAATCTGTTTTGAGTTTATTTTTATATATAATGTGAAATGGGGATGCAGTTTCATTCTTCTGCTTATGGATAGCCAGTTTCCCCAGCACCATTTTTTAAAGAGACTGTCCTTTCCCCAAAGAAACAACTAATAAAGAAAAGAGACAACCTATAGAATGGGAGAAGATACTTCCAAATTATCCATATGATAAGGGATTGATAACCAGGATGTATACAGGACACAAACAACTCAATAGAAAAAAAAAATAATTTGATTAAAAATTTGCAAAAGACCTGAATAAGCATTTCTCAAAAGAAGACATACAAATGGCCAATGTTCAACATTGCTAATCATCAGGGAAACACAAATAAAAATCACAATGAAATATCATCTCATCCAAGTTAGAAAGGCTACTATAAAACAGACAAAAAATAACAAATGATTGTGATGATGCGGAGAAAGGGGAATGCCCCTACAATGTTAATGGAAATGTAAAGTATTGTTGCCATTATGGAAAACAGTATAACGGTTCCTCAAAAAACTGCAAATAGAACTACCGTACAATCCATCAATTCCACTACTGGATATATGCCTGAAAGAATGAAACTCAGTATCGAAGAGATGTCTGCACCCCCATGTTTATTGCAGGACTATTCACAATAGCCAAGATATGAAATCAATGTAAGCATCCATCTACAAATGAATGGATAATGAAAACGTGGTATATATACACAATGGAATAGTCAGCAACAATAAGAAAGAAATCTTGCAATTTGCAGCACCATGAATAGAGGTGGAGGTCATTATGTTAACTGAAATAAGCCAGGCACAGAAAAACATGTTCTCACTCACAGATGGGAACAAAAAAAACCCAGATCTAATGGAGGTAGAGAGTTGAATGATGGTTACCATGGTCTGAAGGGAAGCAAGGAGCAGGGTATGATGGGAAGTTGGGTAAAGTATGCAAATGTACAGTAAAAGGACTAAGTTCTAGTATTTGATATTAGAGTCAATAGATTATAGTTAAAATAATTTATTGTATATTTCAAAATAGCTAGAAGAGAGGAATTGTAATGCTCCCAAAACAAAGATAAATGTCTGAGGTGCTGGATGTCCTGTTTACATTTATTTGATCATTGCGCATTGTATTCGGTATCAAAATATCACATACACCCCCAAAATATGTACAACTATGACATATCAATCAAAAATACAAAATTTAAACAAAAAAAACATAGTAAACCCACGTATATAGGGTTTAGTTTTATTCACAGTTTCAGACATGCACTGGGAGCCATGAGTTATCCCTCTCAGATTAGGGATAACTGCTGTACTTAGCAAAGAATTACTATCAATTGACCTATTCCTTGAGCCTGGTACACAGTTACCTTAGTTTTATCCCTGGGCTCTAACATTCAGCTAGGTTGAAGTGTCTACAATTTATATTCCTGTCAATCCTGAAAAAAGGTCTTTAGCAGCCACAGTAGCTCTCAGAGGCCAGTACCCTCAAGACCAGACTGTGTCATTCCACTTGATCCCAACTTGTCTACTGTCATGCCTCCAGAGGAAAGATTCTCATCTCGACATCTTTTGGGCAGTGATCTCTGCTTTGGGCTCTCTGGATTTGCTGTCACCCTGACCCTCCCAGAAGATTTTTGCAGTGCACCTGGAGTTCCCACTTCCCTGACCTCTGTGTCTTCCCTCGTCTCAGTGGAGACCCCTCTATTAATATCTAGTCTTTGGGAATCTAGTCTTGTGTCAGCCACCATCGTAAAAGATTGGGGAAAAAATAGTATCACTCCCCCACTTGCATTGATACATATAAGCAATCCAAACAAATTTTCTTCTCCTTATTTTTTTTTTTTTTTGACTGGCAGCTGGTGAGATGCTTTCTTTCCTTCTGCAATAACACGTAAGGGCACCTGAAATCACACAGCCACAACTCATTGCCTTGTGCAGATTATAACATCATGGCTTGCCAAGTATAATTCTCCCAGCTATAATTTGCCAGCTGAAATGCACCTACTAATCCCCTTCATGATTGATTATAACTTTCAGCTGGGCCCTGATGTACCTATGGAACTTTGGCTCTGATTCAGTACTATAGAACTCTCTTTATTTTTATTTTATTTTATATATTTATTTTATTTTATTTTATTTATTTTATTTTACTTATTTTATTTTATATTTTATTTTATTTTATTTTAATTATTTGAGATGGAGTCTCGCTCTGATGCACAGGCTGGAGTGCAGTGGCACAATCTCGGCTCACTGCAAGCTCCATCTCCCGGATTCATGCCATTCTCCTGCCTCAGCCTCCTGAGTAGCTGGGCCTATAGGCGCCCACCACCACACCCGGCTAATTTTTTGTATTTTTAGTAGAGACGGAGTTTCACCGTGTTAGCCAGGATGGTCTCGATCTCCTGACCTTGTGATCCACCCACCTGGGATTACAAGCGTGAGCCACCACGCCTGGTCACTATAGAACTCTTTTAATGTGGCTTATAATGAAGACCTCTTATTTTTTCTCAAAGTGGCCTTTAATATCTCACCATTATGACCTCCAAGACAAGGTGACAGTGGAGAAGGAGGGTCACTCTAGATCCACTCTAATGCCCCACAGAGCCTGACAAACTCTTCTTCAACATGCTCCCCCACCCAGCCTAGCCAAGGGGAGGTACAAAGGGAACATCACATACCATCTTGCCTGGACACATTTGTAATAATAAAAATTGTTAGTAACATTCTCTGGGTACTTGGGAATAGGAGCTTCCAGAAGGTGCCAATCTCCAAGAGATTGGAGGTTCGTTTGTCCTTCCTTCCCTTCCCCTCCCCTCCCCTCCCCTCCCCTCCCCTCCCCTCCCCTCCCCTCCCCTGCCCTCCCCTCCCCTCCCCTCTCCTCTCCTCTCTTCTGCTATCAGGTGCCATGACCATTGAGAACACAGTATCTTGTCCCTGAAGCATTTAACCACATGCCAGCTTTGCTTCAGAAAAGCTGGATTGAGATGACTCCACATAGTTCTTTCCACTTTGAAGCTTGAGGATTAAAAGTGGGCGTTGGCGTTCTGGAAGAAAGTGATCATTATACATGTCTGAAGACACACGTGTGTGCATATACATTTCAGGTGTGGTGGTTAACCTTGCTATCTTGGCCCTTTTCTAAATTGAAGAATTGCATTCTGCCAAGCCAAGTTCCTTGTACACCTTCAATTGAGGATTTATCTTTCCTTCTCCTTTTAAAATCTGCTCCAGAGTTTATTAATGTCATGCAGGCACAGTAGTTTGCACCTGTAGTCCCAGCTACTTGGAAGGCTGAGGCTGGAGGATTGTTTCAGCACATGAGTTCAAAGCCAGCGTGGGCAACACAGTGAGAGTTCATCCCTTTTTTTTTTTTTTTTAAATCATCAAACTCTTTATTTTCTTTTTTTTTAATGTAACTATTTTTTTTTTTTTAAGTTCTAGGGTACATGTGCACCACGTGCAGGCTTGTTACATATGTATACATGTGCCATGTTGGTGTGCTGCACCCATTAACTCGTCATTTACATTAGGTATATCTCCTAATGCTGTCCCTCCCCCGCCTCCCCAACATTAGGACCCAGTGAGTGATGATCCCCTTCCTGTGTCCAAGTGATCTCATTGTTCAGTTCCCACCTATGAGTGAGAACACGCGGTATTTGGTTTTCTGTGCTTGCGATAGTTTGCTGAGATAATGGTTTCCAGCCGCATCCACGTCCCTACAAAGGACACAAACTCATCCTTTTTTATGGCTGCATAGTATTCCATGGTGTATATGTGCCACATTTTCTTAATCCAGTCCATCAGTGGCTTTGCTTTGCTATTTTGAATAGTGCCGCAATAAACATACGTGTGCATGTGTCTTTATAGCAGCATGACTTGCAATCCTTTGGGTATATCCCCAGTAGTGGGATAGCTGGGTCAAATTCTGGATCCTTGAGGAATCACCACACTGTTTTTCACAATGGTTGAACTAGTTTACAGTCCCACTAACAGTGTAAAAGTATTCCTATTTCTCCACATCCTCTCCAGCACCTGTTGTTTCCTGATTTTTTAATGATTGCCATTCTAACTGGTGTGAGATGGTATCTCATTGTGGTTTTGATTTGCATTTCTCTGATGGACAGTGATGATGAGCATTTTTTCATGTGTCTGTTGGCTGTATGCATGTCTTCTTTTGAGAAATGTCTGTTCATATTCTTTGCCCACTTTTTGATGCGGTTGTTTATTTCTTGTAAATTTGATTGAGTTATTTATAGGTTCTGGATATTAGCCCTTTGTCAGATGAGTAGATTGCAAAAATTTTCTCCCATTCTGTAGGTTGCCTGTTCACTCCGATGGTAGTTTCTTTTGCTGTGGAGAAGCTCTTTAGTTTAATTAGATCCCATTTGTCAATTTTGGCTTTTGTTGCCATTGCTTTTGGTGTTTTAGACATGAAGTCTTTGTCCATGCCTATGTCCTGAATGGTATTACCTAGGTTTTCTTCTAGGGTTTTTATGGTATTAGGTCTAACATTTAAGTCTCTAATCCATCTTGAATTAATGGGATGCCCTCTCTCACCACTCCTTTTCAACATAGCGTTGGAAGTTCTGGCTAGGGCAATCAGGCAAGAGAAAGAAATCAAGGGTATTCAGTTAGGAAAAAAAGAAGCCAAATTGTCCCTGTTTGCAGATGACATGATTGTATATTTAGAAAACCCCATTGTCTCCGCCCAAAATCTCCTTAAGCTGATAAGCAACTTCAGCAAAGTCTCAGGATACAAAATCAATGTGCAAGAATCACAAGCATTCTTATACACCAGTAACAGAGAGCCAAATCATGAATGAACTCCCATTCATAATAGCTTCAAAGAGAATAAAATACCTAGGAATCCAGCTTACAAGGGATGTAAAGGACCTCCTCAAGGAGAACTACAAACCACTGCTCAGTGAAATAAAAGAGGACACAAACAAGTGGAAGAACATACCATGCTCATGGATAGGAAGAATCAATATTGTGAAAATGGCCATACTGCCCAAGGTAATTTATAGATTCAATGTCATCCCCATTAAGCTACCAATGACTTTCTTCACAGAATTGGAAAAAAAACTGCTTTAAAGTTCATATGGAACCAAAAAAAGACCCCATATTGTCAAGACAATCCTAAGCCAAAAGAGCAAAGCTGGAGGCATCACGCTACCTGACTTCAAACTATACTACAAGGCTACAGTAACCAAAACAGCATGGTACTGGTACCAAAACAGAGATATAGACCAATGGAACATAAGAGAGCCCTCAGAAATAATACCACACATCTACAGCCATCTGACCTTTGACAAACCTGACAAAAACAAGAAATGGGGAAAGGATTCCCTATTTAATAAATGGTGCTGGGAAAATTGGCTAGCCATAAGTAGAAAGCTGAAACTGAATCCTTTCCTTACTCCTTATATGAAAATTAATTCAAGATGGATTAGAGAGTCCATCTCTTAAAACCACTTAAAAAGCAAGGCTGACATTATAAGTCTGCTCCAGGGAATCCCCAAAAGTGATTGGTTAGAAAGTCAACATTCTAAGATATAGTCCTTTCTTAAGCGATGGTATTGGGGCTTTGAGGAAATCAATTATTCTGCAAAGTTCATTTGAGTAATACTTGCCTATTGATATCTGACATTTATTATACCAAAAAGAATCAAAGAATTTTGAGAACAAAAGAAGAGCATCTTTAACATGAAGGAAAATTTGATTATTTGCATATAATGTATGGTAACACCAGAAGGACCTGCACCATAATATAAGTGCACAACTGAAAAGCAAAACCTTCCAGCCAGATGCATTTCACAGGTCACATTTGAAATGAAATGTGTCCATTTGTGTCTGTCACATGCTCATTGAGGTCTAATAATCATAATGCTGTAGTAGGTCTTGTAGTAATACACTGTTTCCCTTGTGCTAATGTTTGCTTCAGGGGTTTAGATTACCTGGAGATCGGCTAGATTAGCTTCATACTTGCCTTCCTTCCTAGTTTGATTCCACTGTAAATTCTTTCTTAAGAGTGATATTTATACTAAGAATAATGATAATAACAATAATAAACCAGGTTGGCAGTTGTTATTTTCCAGGAACTAAGCTGTAAATACTAAATACATTATTTTATTTGAATTACACAGAATCTGTCTTCAATATGCACTGTTGTCCTGATTGTATAGATAAACTGAGGTTGCAAAGGATAAGTAACTTGTTCAAGGTCACAGAATTTCTATGTGATACTTCAAGGTTCTAGAACACATCTTTATGACCCCCAAACCTGTGCTCATAACTACTGTGCTTCTTGATTTTCTTGCATAGCTAGAAATATGGCTAGATCTTAGCATAATTAAGCAGAGAAACAAAAAAAAACCGAACCAAAACAACGCATTGTCTGTCCATGGTGGACTGGAGAGTTTGCATTGGGTTAAAATGCTTGGTTTAAACTATTATAGGGCCTTTTTGAAAAGTATCTTATTTTAAAACTATAAAAATTCGGTGTATTCATTTTTATTATTTATCAAACAGCAGTATCTATGTGATCATTTGTATGGTTTCTCAACATTCTTTAACTAGAAATTAGTTTTATGATAATCCTTTGGGACCATTAATTGTAATCAGGAGTTGTGACTCATATCTAATGTGAAACAAATAGGATGGAAAGGCATGCAGATGATCACCTTAGGAGGTGTGACAAGTTTCCTACTTCCCCAGTCTTGAAGCAGAGAATTACAGAACAGCTACCGCTTAGTGTATCTTACATTTCATTGACCTTTGCAATAAATTAATAAAATGGGTATTGAACTATCCGTTAAGAAGAGTAATTTTTAATACATTATCTTCATGTGTTGGCAGGAGCTGCCACAGAATATAACTGAAGAGGTGGTACAGCCATCTAAAAAGCTCAGCTTTTTAAGTCTCTAGCAGAGACCATTGCCTGGTTTTGCTATTTGCAGTAAGCTGTGCCACATTATTGGCTACAGCCAATAGAATGAGAGTAACCTTTGCAGGCAGAGGATCACAGCACCAACAAAGAACAGAGTCAAGATGACCATTGTGGAAAACTGGCTTTCTGATGAGGACCCTCTCCATTAGGCCATACCTGCCTTCTCAGAAAGACCTGATGCTTTTCTAAAGGAGCTTCTCAATGCCACCAGTGATATGTAGTCAGGTTTCCATATCTATTGGTTCTACATCCATGGATTCAATCAATCATGGATGAAACATATTCTAAATAAAACTAAAAAGGCTGTTTGCATCTGTAGTGAACATGGACAGACATTTTTCCTTGCCATTATTGCCTTAATACACTATACTATTTACATGGCATTCACATTGTACTAGGTATTATAAGCAATCTCTCTGTGTGGAGAGAGTGCATAGGTTATATGCAAATACAATGCTGTTTTATATGAGAGACTCAACATTCATAGATTTTGGTATCTGTGTGGGTCCTGGAACCCATTACCGATGGATGTTGAGGGATGACTGTATTTGACTACAGTCAGCCGGTTAAAGCAGGTCTTTCTTACAACCCTGTTTTGTGTTAGGTTTTGGGTTAATGACACACACCAACCATGAAAATTTGTAACTCTTGTCCTTCACAGACAGAAAGCCTGAGATTCTAAAAGATTAGATGACCCACCCAAGGTCACACAGCTCAGGCTGCACCCTTATGTCATCTTATCTGTGTCTAACCACAAAGTAACATCAACAAATTGATGTTATTTTACTTCACAATGTGAGAAAGTAGTGTTGGTCAAAAATTGCATGTCTTAAAATTATACTCATGATTACACATGCACATAACCTCATTTAAACTAGTAGCATATGGATGAGGGAAATATCATTATCATAATATGCAAAAAAGTCACACCTGCTGAAGGAACCACCTAGCTTATACGTGTCAGCGGAAGATGTGAGCCAAGGGTTGCTGATTTGCAAAGCCTGTATTCACGCTACTGAATTCCCAAGGGAAGTCACTTCATAAATGCTGTTTTATTGTCTTTATGAAATGGCCTTCATTGTTTTTAATGAACAGTGTTCCACTAAACATATTAATAATTCACAGTGGCAGAATTTCTCAAACAACAACATGCAGTTAATTTTCTACTAAATTGTTGCCTTAGAAGATACTCTAAAAAAGGAAGCTTAGAGCAATTGGTTAAACTTATTTCTGTAATTTCAGAGTAAGAATGAGATTTAATTGTTCATCAAACAGGATCCCCAGTAGAATCATTTCCTAATATTTCACATCAATATCTGGGGTTTCAATATCTCTCAACTTGGCAAGGATTGTCAGTGACTGGTTTGGGTAAAAAAAAAAAAAAAAAAAGATGATTTGTCAACTTTGCATAGTATTCATTCCAAAATATTCTATATATTTCCTAAGGCTGCATCAGAAGATGCGGCAAGATTCAAATGCTGAGAATGAATGGCGTGTGCTGACATCAGTTCTTTGAGATCTGGAAACACACAGGGCAAGAAGACATTGCCACACAACATTTGCAGTTTTTACTTTGTTGAGAACTCTGCCTTTGGCTGTGAGGGACTCCACAAATATTTACTGAGCAGCATTTCTATGTCTGACACTTGATAAATGTTGTGAAACAGATGAAGAGGATGCAGTCTGGTCCTAAAGGCATTTATATCACATGGAAAATCAGCTTTCTTCATACTCATCCCAGGCCAGGAGGAGAGTATATCCATGCACAGAGGCACATGGTGCTTCCCAGGCTCTGTCTAGAGGAACGGGGTTTCTTCACTGTGTCCAGACACAGGCCAGGTCCTCAAAGAACAGGTGTAATTTTTTCAGCAGTGATAAAGACTATTAAATTTATCAAGCCAAAGGGGCCTCCATTTACAAATTTCTAATTCCATGGAACTCATTGCTCCTGGGAATGCTTCCTAGAATTTTTTTTTCCTTAAAATGTGACTGTGAAGGGTTGTAGGAAACACTGGCTTTCAGAGCATGAGTTTGAGTTCCAGCTATGCTGCTATTTATATGTTGTGTAATCATGAACTAACAAAACTCTCTGAGCAATGTATTCTCATCTGAGAAATGTATAGGTACTACTCACCTCACAAAATTATTGTGAGAACATGAAGAAACGAAGTATATCCTAATGTCTATGCAGAGGGCAGGTTCACTAGCTAATACTTTCTTTCACAAAAGGCTTCTAAATGAGTGACAGTAACCTGAAGAATATTTTATCTCTTTCCAAATCTAAGATACTATGGTTAATAAAACATGAGCTTTTCTGGAGCTTTATGTTTACTGGCGTTAAATCCAGATATATTCAGTAAAAGCTAATTTTTGTCCCCCTTCTTTAAGTGAAAATAAATATGCTTGTCATATTTACCCATTGATCTTGGTCCAAAATACAACCCATTATTGATTTTATCAGGTAGCCTGTCAAATACCTAAAAATAGTTTCAAATTTAGTCACTTATATATCCCATCTTAGAACATCTTTATTCATAGGTAAGATAAGTAAAAATCTGTCCAACTTCCTGGAATCTGGAATTAAACTTTCTATTCACAAATTAAGCCATTCACTTTATGTTTGTGGTGTTCACATTTCTCTAGAGGGAACATCATTTTTCCACATTGAAGTAGAAAACTAAATGTGAATGTTTTTAAGAGAAAATAAAAAATCACTTGCATTTAGACTAAAAAGTGAATGGTTGCTATTAGATTCTTCCGTCCAAAGAAATGCTTTTCATAAGGATCAGAGAATGAGGGCGTTTGTGCACTGTGAGAAAGTTGAATGCAGGTGAGCTTCTGATCACAGGATGCTAAGAATGGCATGATAAATAGCTGGAGCTTAAGCTGCCTCTTAAAATAAACTTAGCTAACTTGAGAGTTTCACCAAAAGCTAGTGTTGCTCATCAGGGGTTTGAAAACGAGCATCTCATCTGTATCTGAAAAGCATGAAACAGAAATTGAAACAATTTCAGTGCTGAAAAGTCCCTAAGAGGTTACCCTGTTCAGTGAGCTTCAATTTCAGCTGACAATCTCAACCACTTGGGAATCTTTTAAGAATGCCTACTCCTGAGTCCCACCATAAACCACCAGAAACTTTGCCCAAGAATATTTATGTGTCAGTCATGTTTGTCACTTCCAAACAGTTCAAACCAACCCAGGCTAACTTTAGCAAAAGGGAGTGTATTGAAAGGATAATGGGAAGTTCTTAGATCTTGAGAAATGCTGAAGAAGCAAACTTCAGAAGCCCATAGTGACACAACAGAGAGGACCGCGGTGAATGCACCTCACAGCCAACCACTGCTCGTGAGCCCCAGTGCCTGCAAATGATAGGAATAGCTGCTGCTGAAGACCCTGGAAAGTTCATTAATTCTCTCCTGCCTGCTGCTTTGTGCCAAAAATTCAAGATTCAAGAATTAGGTGTATGCATCTGGTTTGTGGCTGAGACTAGATCCTGTGCCCATGCCCTAACAGCAAGATAAGCTTATAAAAAGTGGTTATCTGTCCTCTTCTGAGGCTGTGGAAAGAGTTTGGTTGTTACAGTAGAATTTTGTAGTGGATTTAGGTTGGAATATGAAGACCTCAAGTTACCTCACATAATAAGCCTGAATGTAGGATCCAGGTTTAGTGCAGCAATGGTCTCTCATTCATTCTGTTCCACTCACCCTTTTAGCATGTTACCTACCTCCTGCTCCCGATATAACTGTGATGCTTCAAGCAACATCTTCCCACCCAATTTCAAGGCAAGGAGAAAAGATGTCAGTGGGTTCTCTCCTCACGGTTTCCATTTTGTTCTGAGATAGAAATACGTCTCAGAATCCATTCACCTCACATCTCATCACCACAGCTGATTTATATGCCATCTCCTAGGTCAATTACTGGCCAATGGCAATGAAATTACTGTAGCAGCAATAGATCTGTAGTGTTTCTGTCTGCCTTCCCTGAAACAGAGTGTTCCACTGTCTGAGGAATATCCAGTCTGACCTAGTCCAGAAAAAGCCAGACAGATGATTGATTGGGAGGCACTGAATGACATTTGTCAGGGTCAGAAATTACTTAAACACAAGAAGACACTCATAAGGTGAGCAGGCAAATAATGCCAAATTGCCAGCATGCTATGTTTTCTAAAATCCCATGGGTGATTCTTTTGTAGCTAGGGTTTCTCTGTTGCCTGGTACTCTGGCTTTTGCAAGAAGAGACCCAATCCATCCCTCTCATTTTCCATGATAGAAGATCTGTGTAGGGACTGGACATGGGCATACAAACGTGTTAGAAAAATTATGCAGTTCTTTTGACTTCTGGACTAGCATAGTTTCCATGCCATGATAATGGTAGCTTGTATTTCCTGAACACCTTCTTGGCATTGCACTGAGTACTTTGCATGCATTATCTTCAGTTTTTATGACCACTCTGTGATGGACACAGTGTGACACATTATATCTCACTGCTCAAGGTCCTTGCCAAGGTCTGATTTTTCACTTACAAAAAATTGAAAAAAAATTGCCTCCTCTGGCAATGTGAAAACTGTGGAAGGGGAGTTCAACTAACAAAGACTGAAGAGTCGGGAAGAGATGGAGCTAACATTTCATCATCTTTCTTTTGTGCTTCAGTCAATTTCTGCTACAGAACTCCAGTAAGTTTAAGAAAATATATGTTCCTTGCACAGAGTAGCATTCTTTGTGTCTCATAAGATAATTAATTAACTGACTTCAAAGAGCACTTTTTTTGTTATTGTGGGCATTGCTGACATGACCCTTTAGATTATGCTTAACTCTAGGATGCATATTTTCTGTGGATACCTGAGTCCTCATCCCCATGGAATTACGGATGTTGTTTTCCTGTAGTTCTTCCACTGACAACCTGTCCAGTTAACTATGCTTGAAGATCCTTGACTGCAGGCACAATTAACATATTTTTTAAAATAGAAGCAACCACTGTAATTTGCAAAAATAATGAACGCTCCTATCTTTCAGAAAAACAACAAATAGTATAAAGGAGGAAGTGGAGATGGCTAGGGAATGGGTAATGACATGCATGTAAAAAAACCAAGCAACTGAATTGCCTTTGAAGAAAAAAAAAATACTAACCCTTTACAAAATTCTTAAGGAAGTTGTCCTCTCAACTTCCCTTTCAGCATTAGGTGTTTTCCCTGCCCTGCTTTTTCAGCATGATTCTCCCTGTCCCCATTAACGCACTTATGCCTAGTGTTCCATTATTGGAACGCTAAGTACGTAGGAGTTATTTATATCCTACTGCTCAAGGTTATTGCCAAGGTCTGATTTTTCACTTACGCAAAAATTCAAAAAAATTGCAACCTCCGGCATAAAGAGGTTAATTGATTTTGCATTATTTCCTGTTTTCTCAGTTAAGAGCAAAGAATGACGTGCTAACATATTGCTGTCATTTCCCTCGTTGGGTTTTATATGATGGCTTTGACTCTGTCGTCATCATTACAACTCTGTGAGAAGTTCTGAGATGAGAAATGGGGTGAATGTGTCTTGTGATCCAAAAAATCAACCACCTGACATTCAGAGAATGTTCACATTCTAGGCCTTGGTGCCGGTCCATGGAGACACGATACAAAGCAACTAAAGGAATTAGTCAAATTACCTGAGCTTCTTAATCCCCGACATAGAATCACTTAACTCTAGTAATAATGGAAGGGCAATTCTCTTTCACCAAAGACTGCAGGTGATTCCAAATCTGGACACATTTAGGTACTACTGTGATAAGGAGCGGTTTTTTTTAGAGAGAATCATGAGTGATTTTTGTTTCCCATTTTCAGGGCTAGATGACAAAAGAGAAATATCATGCCCTAGGAAGTAATAGAGTTATAAAATTTTCACCGATTTTTAAAACTTGTGTAAGAAACCGACTTGTTTCTTAAGAAATGTATAGGAGCTGAATAAGATCTAGGCAGACATTTGTTGCCCTTAAAAGTAATCATAGGCCGGGCGCGGTGGCTCAAGCCTGTAATCCCAGCACTTTGGGAGGCCGAGACGGGCGGATCACGAGGTCAGGAGATCGAGACCATCCTGGCTAACATGGTGAAACCCCGTCTCTACTAAAAAATACAAAAAACTAGCCGGGCGAGGTGGCGGGCGTCTGTAGCCCCAGCTACTCGGGAGGCTGAGGCAGGAGAATGGCGTAAACCCGGGAGGCGGAGCTTGCAGTGAGCTGAGATCTGGCCACTGCACTCCAGCCTGGGCGACAGAGCGAGACTCCGTCTCAAAAAAAACCAAAAAACAAAAACAAAAAAAAACAAAAAGTAATCATAGAATAATGATTCTTTGTACAGATCTCTTTTGTGCATCTACCAGAATTTCTCCTAGGGGTAGAATTGTTCACCCTCAACCATGTTAGATATTGTGAAAATGATTAAAGTGTCAGAAACACATTTGAAATTCTAAAAGTGATTCATGTTGAGTTTTCATTGTTTTGAAACTTTATGAGCACATGATGAAGTCAGACTTCTAATTTTGCCAATATGAAAAGTGTCAAGTGATGTCTGATTGTGAATTTGATTGACATTTCCCCTTACTACTGCTGATGTAGATAATTTTTTATTGGTTATCATGATTTAGACCTCCTCATTGTGAACAAATTACCAATAGTCTTTTGGTCTGTGTTTTGCTTTTTTATCTATTGATTGATATAATTTGAAATATAAAGTTAATACTAATTTATTTTTGTCTTATACATTGCAAGCATCTTTTTTCTTTCTTTGGTATCTTTAGATGTCTTATGCACTTGTTTATGTCAAAGAAGTTTTAAAGTTTAATATACTCAAGTTCTTGAATCCTTTCCTTTCAGATGTGTGCTTTTCATGTTTGCTGAAGAAATACTTCACTATGCTCACAATACAAATATTTAATTCTCCACCTTTTTTTCAAAGTTTAAACATTATTTCTTATGTAGACAGTTAATTTACCTAGAATTGATTGTTCATTATAATGCGGGGTAGAAGTCTTAATTCATATTTTATATATTTATAAGCAACTTTCCCAAGCAAATTTTGAAGTTTTTACTTTTTTGTTGTTGTTGAGACAGAGTCTCGCTCTGTTGCCTGGCTGGAGTGCAGTGGCGCGATCTCGACTCACTGCAACCTCTGCCTCCTGGGTTCAAGCGATTCTCCTGCCTCAGTCTTATGAGCAGCTGGGACTACAGGCACCCGCCACCACGCCCAACGAATTTTTGTATTTTTAGTAGAGATGGGGTTTCACCATGTTGGTTGGGATTGTCTCAATCTCTTGACCTTGTGATCCACCCTCCTCGGCCTCCCAAAGTGCTGGGATTATAGGCGTGAGTCACCACACCTGGCCAGTTTTTACTTTTAATAACTATTTGTTTTATAGTGTCATTTCAGTAATACATCAAATTCTTACATGTTGATGAGTCTGGCTCTGAGCTAATTTTGTCTTCTGACTTCTCCCCAGCCAGCCCCTGTTGAAAATCGTCTACTTGTCCGAGAGCGGTGGCTCATGCCTGTAGTCCCAGCACTTTGGGAGGCTGACGAGGGCAGATCACTTGAAGTCAGGAGTTTGAGGCCAGCCTGGCCAACATGGTGAAACTCCATGTCTACTAAAAATATAAAAATTAGCAGGGCGTGGTGGTGGGTGCCTGTGGTCCCAGCTACTTGGGAAGCTGAGACAGGAGAAACACTTGAACCTGGGAGGCAGAGGTTGCAGCAGTGAGCCGAGATGAAGTCATTGCACTCCAGCCTTGGCGAGCAAGAGTCCGTCTCAAAAAACAAAAAAAACAAAACAAAACAAAAAGCAAAAACAACAACAACAAAAAACAAAAACCTGAATTTTGTGATCAATATATCAAGCTTTCTGATTAAATCCTGGTGAGGGTTGAATTGAAATTGCATTAAATTTATAGAATACTTAGAAGAAAAGTGTATTGTGTAATTTTGTTACTTCATGATTACAGCAGATTGCATACATATTTAGAACATTTTTTATGACTTTGGAAAAAAAGTGTAACAGTTTTATTCCATAATGACCTTGGCTAATCCTTTGCTAAATTTCTTCCTAGGTAAACTATAGACAGATTGGTAAAAAGAATTTATTACCTATACTGATAAACTTTCAGAATACCAGATCAGATATAATACGACAAGAAGTATACAATGGGTCTGTCTCAGGTGAATAAAAATACATAGTTATCCAACCTTCATATGTGTTTGCATGGTCCATGAGATGTTTCTGTTTATTCAATTTTCAAAACTGTTGTTGATTACATATAAAATGCTACAGGTTTTTGGATTGATTTCAGACTAAACAAGTACCATTATTTTAATAGTTTGTAGCTTTCTGTGTAGAAAGTAATATTGCCATAAATATTCTGTTTATTTTCAATCCTAATCACTGTGTGCCTGTGTCTGAGTGTCATAGTGATTTACTTGTGTTGTCAGCACAACACGAACCAGAGACAGGAAATATAACATCTTTTCCTTGCTACCAACTTCCCAAGAAACACTTTTAAAGTTCTGTCACATAAAGTGTATTTGTTGATATTTTTGTAAGCATTTGTTATTGAGATTATGAAGCTTCTTTTTACTCCTAGTTTTCTATATTTCTGAAAAGTCATGAGTGTTAAATCATTTCAATAAATACACTTCAGCAACTGTGGTTATAAATCTATCGTTTTATTTTTAATTGTAATCAATATTGACAAACTTTAATATCCTACATTTTAAAAAGTTTCCAATCTCAATAATTGCTCATTATTTATTTCATAGGAAGAAAATTGTATTTTGCATAAAAATATACAAAACATTTAAAGTTTAAAGTTTTGTATAATGTTTTGTCTCTAATTTTTCTATGTTTCTCAATTCCTAATTGTAAATATTTTCAGTTTTTCTTCATGGTTATCAATAGAAACTTATTTATATTAGTACTATTTCACATTTTCAGCCAGCTTCTGGAAAGTAAACATCATTCTTTTGATTCTTTTGAACTAATTTATCTAAGTTATTTTATTCTGGAAATTTATTTGTGTTTTCTCTTCTAACATTGTTGTATAAAACCTAGACTCAGTACTTTTTAATATGTTTATTTGTTAATTGTATTTTTCAAAGATAAATTCCCCCAATTACCTCTTCATCAGTATTTTATACTTTTGAAATACAGTATTTTATACAGTATTTTATACTTTTGAAATACTTTTGAAATACAGTGCCTTCATTAGCATTTGTTTTTAAATATATTAAACATTTTTGTCATAATAGTGTATAATTTTCAAATGGTTATTTTAAATAAATTGAAATATTCAAGAAGTTTTAAAAATCAATTGTTTCCACTAGGCTTTTAATAAGAAATGAGACTATCATGTTTCAGTTTTTTTTCTTAGAAAATAACGGGAAGCATTCCCTTTGAAAACTGGCACAAGACAGGGATGGCCTCTCACACCACTCCTATTCAACATAGTGTTGGAAGTTCTGCAAGGGCAATCAGGCAAGAGAAAGAAACAAAGGGTATTCAGTTAGGAAAAGAAGAAGTCAAATTGTCCCCATTTGCAGGTGCCATAATTGTATATTTAGAAAACCCCATCATCGCAGCCCAGAATCTCCTTAAGCTGATAAGCAACTTTAGCAAAGTCTCAGGATACAAAATCAATGTGCAAAAAACACAGCATCCCTATACACCAGTAACAGACAATCAGAGAACCTAATCATGACTGAACTCCCATTCACAATTGCTACAAAGAGAAAAAAATACCTAGGAATACAACTTACAAGGGATGTGAAGGACCTCTTCAAGGAGAAATACAAACTACTGCTCAATGAAATGAAAGAGGACATAACAAACAAATGGAAGAACTTTCCCTGTTCACGGATAGGAAGAATCAATATCATGAAAATGGCCATACTGCCCAAAGTAATTTATAGATTCAATGCCATCCTCATTAAACTACCAATGACTTTCTTCACAGAATTGGAAAAATCTACTTTAAAGTTTATACGGAACCAAAAAAGAGCCTGCATTGCCAAGACAATCCTAAGAAAAAAGAACAAAGCTGAAGGCATCATGCCACCTGACTTCAAAGTATACTACAAGGCTACAGTAACCAAAACAGCATGGTACTGGTGCCAAAACAGATACATATACAAATGGAACAGAACAGAAGCCTCAGAAATGACATCACACATCTACAACCATCTGATCTTTGACAAACCTGACAGAAACAATAAATGGGAAAGGATTCCCTATTTAATAAATGGTGCTGGGAAAACTGGCTAGCCATATGTAGAAAGCTGAAACTGGATACCTTCCTTACACCTTATACAAAAATTAATTCAGGATGGATTAAAGACTTAAATGTTAGACCTAAAATCATATAATCCCTAGAAGAAAACCTAGGCAATACCATTCAGGACATAGGCATGGGCAAGGCTTCATGGCTAAAACATCAAAAGCAATGGAAACAAAAGCCAAAATAGACAAATGGGATCTAGTTAAAGAGTTTCTGCACAGCAGAAGAAACTACCATCAGAGTGAACAGGAAACCTACAGAATGGGAGAAAATTTTTGTAATCTACCCATCTGAAAAAGGGCTAATACCCAGAATGTATGAAGAACTTAAATTTACAAGAAAAAAAAAAATCAAAAAGTGGGCAAAGGATATGAACAGACACTTCTCAAAAGAAGACATTTATGCAGCCAACAGACACATGAAAAAATGCTCATCATCACTGGTCATCAGAGGAATGGAAATCAAAACCACAATGAGATACCATCTCACACCTGTTAGAATGGCGATCATTAAGAAGTCAGGAAACAATAGACACTGGAGAGGATGTGGACAAACAGGAACGCTTTTACACTGTTGGTGGGAGTGTAAACTAGTTCAACCATTGTGGAAGACAGTATGGCAATTCCTCAAGGATCTAGAACTAGAAATACCATTTGTCCCAGCCATCCCATTACTGGGTATATACCCAAAGGATTATAAATCATGCTAATATAAAGACATATGCACACGTGTGTTTATTGGGGCACTATTCACAATAGCAAAGACTTGGAACCAACCCAAATGTCCATCAATGATAGACTGGATTAAGAAAATGTGGCACATATAAACCATGAAATACTATGCAGCCATAAAAAAGGATGAGTTCACGTCCTTTGTAGGGACATGGATGAAGTTGGAAACCATCATTCTGAGCAAACTATCACAAGGACAGAAAACCAAACGCTGCGTATTCTCACTCATAGGTGGGAATTGAACAATGAGATCACTTGAACACAGGGCGGGGAGCATCACACCCCGGGGCCTGTTGTGGGGTGAGAGGCAGGGTGGGGAAGGTATAGCATTAGGAGAAATACCTAATGTAAATGAAGAGCTAATGGGTGCAGCAAACCAACATGGCACATATATACCTAGGTAACAAGCCTGCACATTGTGCACATGTACCCTAGAACTTAAGTATAATTTAAAATAAATAAATAAATAAAATTTTAAAAAAGCAAAAAAGAAAAAATAGAGGCAATAATGTAGTCCTCCTTGTAGTCACCTGCATATTTCTAAATAAAAATCTTTAAGTACCATTTATTGCCTTTTTTCTTCTTTTTCTTTTTTGAGACAGTCTCACTCTGTTGCCCAGACTGGAGTGCACTGGAACAATCTCGGCACACTGCAACCTCCGCCTCCCCAGTTCAAGCGATTCTCCTGTCTCAGCCTCCTGAGTAGCTGGGACTACAGGTGTGTGCCCCTACGCACGGCTGATTTTTTGTATTTTCAGTAGAGATGAGGTTTCACTGTGTTTTAGCCAGGATGGTCTCAATCTCCTGACCTCATGATCTGCCTCTGCCTCCCAAAGTGCTGTAATTTTTGTATTTTTAGTAGAGACGGGGGTTTCACCATGTTGGCCAGGGTAGTCTTGAACTCCTGACCTTGTGATCCGCCTGCCTCGGCCCCCAGAGTGCTGGGATTACAGGCGTGAGCCACCGTGCCCGGCCTATTGTCTTCTTAAATATTTGAAAGTTATCTCCTGACTTCTACTTAGAATTCGAGGATGCAGTTCCTTCCCTGTCTCTTCCCCACTACACATGCTTCCTGTCCCCAGAAGGTCATAATGTCATGACTGATCATAAACCATCCTTTGATTACATTTATTACATAATTTTAATCACCTGGAATCAAAAACTGGCATCATTTTCATTTACTCAATAAAGTATTTTATGTTGTCACCACTATTACACTCCCAAAGGCAGGCTTCCCTGGAAAACTGCTGAACACATTGGGAAAACTTGGAAGCATCTCATACCCATTTCTAGATTCTATATCCTTATTTCATTTATTTCCTCTTTTTATTGTAACCCACCTCACAGAAGTTCCTGGAAGAGTGTACATAGAATGTAACCTTTTTGAAAACGTGTAGTCAAATATCTCCACAGTTTATGGAAAATTTTGTTTGGTGTTGAGTTCTATATTGGTTTTCTTCAAATATTTGCAGCTTGTTCCATTGTCTAATAGCTTCCTGTGCAATTGAGAAGGTCATATCCACTCTGATACTAATTTTAAATGGTCTTTTTCATATCTAAAAGTTTTTAACATTTTTGTCCTTATTACCAGTTGTCTGAAATTTACTATGGCAAGTTTCGTAGTGCAATTTTATTTGCCTGTATTTATTACACTGGAAATGCAGTGAACTCTTTTAAAAAAAATTTCAAACCTCAAACTTCAGTTTTTAAAAATATTAATTTATTCTCACCACATTTTCTATTTTCTTGCTATTCTCTCACTCCTTTATTGATATTATTTGGAAGTTGGACTTCCTGAACCAACCCGCTGAACATCTTAGTATTTGTTTTCCTGTTCTCTATTTTTTCATTTCTTTATTTCTTTTTACATTTCTTTATTTATGTTTACATTTCTTTATTTATTGGAAGGTTTTCATAAGTTGATCACAAGCCCTTTTCACAAAATTTCTTTCACCATAATTTAATTCCACGAGTACATTTTAATTATGTGATTATTTATTATTTTTATATTCCCATGTTATTTCTCGCCACCATACCATTTCATTTCTTTCTGAGCATGTTAATAACACAGGGTTGGTTGGTGATAACATCCTACATTTCTTTATTTCTAATAAGCCTTTTTTTTTTTTTTTTTTTTGTAATTTGGTGCTGCTGTTTTGGACTCTATATTTTATATTAGAGGTATGTTGAAGTAAGAAGTAATTTTTAGTTGTCTATTAATATTCAAAACCCAACTACTGAAATTATAGTGGAATCACTAAACATATGGAGACCGGGACTTGCCAAGTGAAGGATTTTTCAACCAGGGGATTTCACGTGAACCTTGCTTTTCACGGGAGGTGATTATCTCTATTTCCTCCTCATGTTGCTCTGTTTCCCCAGAAGGGGAATGCTCTGAGGTAGGGGGTAGGTGAATCTCTGTGGCAGTTTGCTAGAGGCAGTGAGAGAAAGATGACTGGAGATGTCTCACATTCAGTTTTCATGTTTTGTTTAATTTTCCTCTTCTCTTGGTATTCATTTTCTCTGGTTCAACCTATTTAGTTAGCAAACTATCATTTTATACTGGAGAAGTAGTCATTTGGTGGCAGGGTGGGAAAAATCACAGTAAGAATCCATCTGCTGCTTTTATACATTTTCAACCAGTTTTCCTATTTCAGCCCCACCATTTGCCCCTTTCGCCTTACAAAGGTACACAATAATTCTGATTTTTGAGCTTTTACCGAGATTCCAGAATGAATCACCCCACTCTTTCCCCTCCTCTCCCCTCCCCTGTTTTCTTCTTTCTCTGTCTCTCTCTCTTTTTTTTTTTTTTTTTTTTTGTTTGTGTTTGTTTTTGTTTGGGACTGAGTCTGGCTCTGTTGCCCAGGCTGGAGTGCAGTGGCACGATCTCGGCTCACTGCAAGCTCCACCTCCTGGGTTCACGCCATTCTCCTGCCTCAGCCTCCAGAGTAGCTGGGACTACAGGCACGCGATTCCACGCCCGGCTCATTTTTTATTTTCTGTATTTTTAGTAGAAACGAGGTTTCACCGTATTAGCCAGGACGATCTCGATCTCCTGACCTCGTGATCAGTCAGCCTCAGCCTCCCAAAGCGCTGGGATTACAGGTGTGAGTCACCGCGCCCGGCCCGCTTTTTTCTTTTAAATTATCCCTCTTCAGGCTTGAATTCCAGCATACTATATCCTAGAAATTCAGGTGTTCTCTCATAAATCCATGACACTACATCATAATTGTACTACCATTTTATGTCTGTAGTTGTCTTTTCCCTCATTGCTTTTGAATTGATGAGCTTATATCTTTTTAAATATAATTAATTTTGGGAGACAGTGTTAGGTTCACAGCAAAAAAAAAAAAAGTGGAAGGCACAGAGGGATCCTATACACCCCTTTCCATTAAACATTCGTCCATTTAACATTCCTCACCAAAGTGGGACATTGGTTACAGTTGATGAGCCTACATTTGATACGGGAGAGGGGGCAGGAAAGTGCTGGGTAGAGAAAGGTAAGGTCCCTGGTGAGGGCTCTACCCTTGGGCCTGTGCCCACGGACCTAGGTGAGGACAGGCACTCCTGTTTTCACGCCCAAATGTTGCATTTTGAAAGACCACCCTGGCCGTGAAACCCCCATCTTTTGTCTATACAAGCTCTGAGACCCTAGCAGGCACAAACACAAGCAGCTGGACATCAAGAGGAACACAGCGACAGAAGAAGACACAGACACCAACAGGCCATCAAAGGTAACAATGCCGATGCCTAGGGAAACTTGGCAGAAGTCAATCGGAGGAGAACCTGGCCACTGGGTGGCTGACTCCAGGGGAAGACTGTCTTCCCACTCCTTCCACCTTCCACCTCCCCATCCATCTGCTGAGTGCTACCTCTACCACTCAATAAAGCCTTGCACTCATTCCCCAAGCCCATGTGTGATCTGATCTTTCTGGTACACCAAGGAAAGAACTTGGGATCCAGAAGGCCCTCTGTCCTTGTGATAAGGCAGAGAGTCTAATTGAGCTGATTAACACAAGCCACATGCAGGTGGCTAAACTGAAAGAGGGCACTGTAACATATGCTCACTGGGGCTTCAGGAGCTGTAAGCACTTAATCCTAGATGTTGCCTTGGGGTCGGAGCCCACACTCCTCATGACCTGCCCATCTGCATGATTCCCCTAGGGGTCTGAGTTGTAGGGCCCCGAAAAAGCGAGTCATACCCTTATCGCACACACTGTGAGAGGGATAAGGGAACTCTTCCAGTTTCAAATTGACATATCATTATCAACCAAAAGCCGTAGTTTAAATGAGGGCTCACTCTTGGGATTGTACATTCTATGGGTTTGAACAAAACTATAATGGCACGTGTCCACTGGTATAGCATTATACACAGTTGTCTTACTGCATTAAACATTTTCTATGCTTTGACTATTCATCCCTCCCTCTCCACTATTTGTTGGCAACCACTGATCTTTTTACCTTTCCCATGGTTTTGCCTTTTCTAGAATGTTGTATAGCTGGAATCATACTGTATGTAGCCTTTTCAGATTAGCTTAATTCACTTAATATGCATTTATTTTATATTTTCTTTTCATGGTTTGTAGCTCCTTTTGTTTTAAGCACAGGATTTTATTTTATTTTTTTTCATTTTCTGGATGCCCACAATGTATTCATTTACCTACTGAAGGTTATCTTGACTAAGTCCATGTTTTGGCTATTATAAATAAAGATGCTGTAAACACCCAGGTGTAGAGTTATGTATGGATATAAATTTTTAATTTAGGTAATACCAAGAAGCATATTTGCTGGATTTGTGAGAGACTGTCAAACTGTCTTCCATAGTGGATGTAGCAATTTGCATTTCCACCAGCAATGAATGAGAGTCACTGCTGCTTGTCTTTCCATTCTGTTGATAATGTCTTTCACAGAACAAACGTGTTTAATTTTTATAAAAGCCTGGCTTATCAATTATTTTATTCATGGTCTGTGTCTTTGGTGTTCTACTTAAAAAGTTGTCACCATAGCCAATGTCATCTAAGCTTTCTCCTTTGTTGTCTTCTATGGGTTTATATAGTTTTACATTTTACATTTAGGAATATAATCCAATTTGAGTTCATTTGTGTAAAGGGTGTAAGATCTGTGTCTAATGGATCTGTGTCATATTGATTTACAGTTGTTCAAACACCATTTGTCTAAAAGACTTTTTCTTCACTGTAATGTTTTTGTTCCTTTGTCAGTGACCAATTGATCATATTAATGTAAGTCTATTTCATGGGATCTCTCTTCTGTTTCATTAATCTATTTATCTTTCACCAATACCACACAATCTTGATCAAGGTAGCTTTATAGTAAGATGTAGAGTTGGATAGTGTCCATATTTCCACTTTATTCTCTTCTTTTAATATTGAGTTGACTATTCTAGACTCTTGCCTGTCCATACACTTAAGAATAAATTTCCCTGTTCTAGAAAATAACTTGCTGGGATTGATTGGAATCACACTGAATCTATAGATCAAATTGGGAATAACTGACATCTTAACAATATTGTATTTCTATCCATGAACATAAAAAATCTTTCCATTTATTTATTTCTACTTTGATATGTTTCACTAGTGTTTTTAAGCTGTTCTCATATAGATCTTGTACATGTTTCTATATTTTGTTAGATTTAGATTTATAATTATTGCATTATTTGGTTGCTAATGTAAATGATAATGTGTGTTGTCACTGGTTCATTGGTGGTATATAGGAAAACAGTCAGCTTTTGTACATTAACCTTGTATCCTACAACTGTGCTATAGTTACTTTTAGTTCTAGAAGACTTTTTTGTTTGGTTTGGTTTTTGTTTTGTCAATTCATTTGGATTTTCTATATATATAATCATGTTATCTGTCAACAAGAACAGAGTTATTTCCTTCTTCCAAATCTTATGTCTCTTACTTCTTTTTTCCCTTCCTGCATTAGCTATGACTTCCAGTATGATATTTAGAGAATGGTAAGGGAGGATGTCATCACCTTGCTTCTGATCTTTGTGGGAAAGCTCCTCGTTTCTCACCATTAAGAATGATGTTAGTTTGATTCTTGGGCAAGTCACCCATATGTTAAACAGATGTGTTGGTCTATTATATCTTTCTCCTGACCTGGCCTTCTGTGGTTGTATGATTCCACAAATACCTGTGAGAGATTGAATGTGTCTCTAAATAATTATGTTACTTTTTTGTAAGAACCCCTGTTAAAAGCAGACACTGCACCATAATCATCTCTAACAAACCTATATATGATTGGATTAACTACTGAAGCTTTTTTCTGTGTTTGGAGTCTCTCTCAGAACAGATGGTTTGATAACTAAATAGCCCTCTACTGATGATGGCCCCGTGGTGGTCTTGCTATTGAATACCCTAACAAGAATTCATGCACTAATCCTGCCAGCCTCTAACTCTCCTGGCCCAAGATAGTTTATTTTGAATTATACATTGTGGAGCTTAGACCTAGGTAAATGCATTTTGTTGTTTCATTTTATAAACAACATTGTGTTATCTTGTTGAATTATGTAGCTTTAGCAATATGTTTGTTTATAAACACAAAGCCCCATGGGTCGGTCATACAGAATAAATAAGGAAAATATAAAAGGTGTTTTAATAAATGTGCAGTAATTATAACTGTCCTTGTAAGACTCACACACAAAATATGGCAAACATGTTTCTTTTACTTCTTTTCTGTACTCTATTAAGTTATATTTAAATTCACTATGGAAAATGGAGAAAATGGATTCTTTTTTGAGATCAAACACACTTTCCAATGAATCCCTGGCATCTCAATATAATGATGATGAATGTTACTAATTTAGCTTTCTATGTCCTATTAGTGGCATCTTTATAAAGAAATAGCTCAGTTTTGGAAGTATTTGTTTAGATCAAAAGACACAACTAACCTTGTAAGGTCTTTGAATTATGAGTTGTTTTTAAGACATGTATTTCTTTCTATTGATCTTTCCTATTTCCTCATATATATATACCTTTGCAAATTCAGATGGTAAACATTATATAATGTTTTCTAAAACAACCAGTTCTACAGCAATGATTCAAATGGTTTTTACTTTTTTTTTTTTTTTAAAGTAAAGAGCTATGATTGTGATTGACCTCTCAAGTACAATCAACTGAATTTAGCCAACAACCACATGCATGCACTTTTGAAGGAAACTTTCCTCATCCAGGCTGGTGCTGAAACCGTATCACTAACCTTGATCGTAGCCTGTGAGAAACCTTGAAGTAGAAGAGCCAGCAAATCCATTCCCTGATAAACTACCCCAGAAGCAACTGTGATATAATAAATGTGCGTTGTTTTAAGCCACCACATCATGTGTCAGAAGAGGTTTAGATGTTGCAAAATGTATGTACACTTGAATGTAACTTTGGGGTTCCTACAAAAGTTTTGCTAGACTCTTATTTTTACTGTCTGCTATGAGAGTTATCTGTTAAAGCAAGCATTAAAAAACCTTCACTGTCTTCATTAGGTTCTTTGGGTGTAAGAGAGAAGGAAGAATATAAATATAAATTGCTTCCCAAGATGAAGTGGGAGTGAGAAGGTAGGTTGAAAAGACTTCAGCAGAACTATTTTGCCCGGAGGCACATAATTAAACAAGCATGATTCTTTCTGGACGTCCCCTGCTTCCAGTGAAACTAGTATAGCCTCAGGAGAAGTTCACTGCCCATGAAGGATTGCTTCTGGGGGTAGTGCCTGTCTCTTTCTTTAATTTCTCTTTTATAACATTGAGCCTTTCAAAAACAGAAGTTGTTTTTCATTCATTTTGTATATTTAGTAGCCAGCACAGTGCCTGGCACAAAGTAGATTTGAGTAAATCTTGGTTAACTTTAGTTCAATTGACTTATTAAATTAGATCCAAGGAGTATCTGTGAATGCTTGATAATTGGCCTGCAGCGACCAGATAATAAATTATTTGGGCAACGTAATGCTTTAATCAAACACTTTCTGAAATTGGCCCTTGCCAAGTGTTTTCAGTACGTGTTCTCTAGTAATTCATAATGTTTTTGGAAATAAACCACTCTGAATCTTGCAGGGTTTCTTCTTCCATTCTTAGTTCTTCAGTGAGAGGAGCTGGATGCAGCTACAGATCGAAAGAAGAAACACCCAAAGGTGTCACAGGTCAAGCTTTGGATAAACATAACTTGTCTATGTTCCTCGAGGCCCTTCACCAGAAAACATTTCTTGGCCACTGATTCTACTACCCTCAGAAAATAAGGCACACTTGCAGAGGAAAGGGAGTTAGGCTGTGGAGTCAGGTATTTGTGGGCTCAAGACTTAATTCTGCTTTGTATTGGTGTTGCAATGCTGGAAAAGTCACTTGAATCTATAAATGTCATCCTCTTCATTTTTAAACAGCATCATCAGTAATCAACAGAGAGGGTTATTACAATAAACATGCAAGTAAAATAATGGACAGAAAACAATATCCTGTGGTCAGCAGACTTCTAAATACCACCACCACCTGTCTATTCCCAACCTGCTAGTATTCATAGCCACATATAATCTCCTTGTGTTGGGCAACTTGATTTTAGTCATAGAACATGGAAAGGATAATAGAATGGTTACTTGTGTGGTTAGGTTACACAATATTACAATTTCTACCTTACTATTAAATGCTCCCACTCAATAGATTTGATTGAGTAGGCTATCATGTTGGACACCCACAATGAACTAAGGTTGACTTCTAACAAACAGCCAGCAAGCAACTGAGGCCCACAGCTCCACATTCTGCAGTCAACTGACATCTTGCCTACAACCACATGAATGAGCTTAGGAGATAATCCTTCCCCAGGCAAACCTGGTGCTGAGAGCTTAGCCCTGACTGATATTTTGACTGTAGCCTTTGAGAGAACTTGAAGTTGAGAACCCAGCTAAGCCATGCCCAGATAAGTGACCCCAGAAAAAAAATATGAGAAATGTGTGTTATTTTAAGCAGCATATTTTGAGAGAGTTTGTTACGTAGCAATAGATAACTTACACAAAATTAAAAGTAAAAATAATTTCTGTATACACATACATATGTACAAAAATATATACATATCAGTCTACACACATCTATATCTATCATCTTTGTATCTATTTATATATATTTGTTGTCTTTATTCACAATGACAGGAGTAGCTCTGCACAATCTGTCCTGATGCTAATACAAAGAAAATTGCAGAAAACTTTCAACAAAAGAATGATGTCAGTAGGGAAATGATGACTTTTCAATTGTGATTTTTTTATAACAGAGAAGCTGTCTGACCCTTTGCCTTGAGGTTTAGAAATTTCATTTTTAAGTGACTTACAATAAATTGAATTGGAAAGTTGATTCATGTGAAATAAAAATACAGAGTATATAAGATTTAAAAATATGCAAACGAATTGATTGTAATAAACTCCACAAGGTTCTATGTATTAGAAAGTTCTCTGGCCATGTTCCAAATTTCTCTCCCTGCAGGCCTTCTGGCATATCTGGCCCACTGGATGCTTCCACCGCTGCATATTTTATTATAAAGCTTAGAACAAATGAAGCTGTCATCCAAGTACATGTGTATACAGGCAACTTCTGGGCAGGCAGTTTCCCTGGTCTCTCTGGTTCTCCATTGCTGAATGGCTCCTATGATTGGCAAAGCTTTTCATTAGGTGATTAAGACCTTGTTCACCCAAGCCTGAGCCCAGGGAGTATTTTATCTCTGAGACAATGTTTGCCCATCTCTGAGCTTATTAACTCTGTGCTAATTTCATAAATCAGTATCCAGTGTCTGTGTTTCCATGTGAATCTGGAAGGTTGCTATGCTGTCTCTTGCATGGCCCACTAGGTAGAGTTTCTGACAAAGTGAAGACAGAAAAACTTGCTTTGAAATTTTATTTCCTAATATTTAATATTTATTGTTTCATGGATTTGTACAAGAGCAGCCATGAATTGTCTATCACAGTGAACAAAGCTTGATGTTCAGTGATATGGTTTGGCTCTGTGTCCCCACCCAAATCTCACCTTGAATTGTAATAATCCCCATGTGTCAAGGGCAGGATGAGGTAGAAGTAAGTGAATCATGGGAGATGGTTTCTGCTTGTAGCCCCTTTGTTTTGGCCAATTTCTCCCATTTGGAATGGCTGTATTTACCCAATGCCTGTAGAATGCCCCATCTATACAATGCCCTATTGTATCTAGGATGTAACTAACTTGCTTTTGATTTTACAAGATCATAAGCAGAAGGAACTTGCCTTGTCTCAGATGAGACTTTGGACATGGACTTTTGGGTTAATGTTGGAGTGAATTAAAACTTTGGGGGACTGTTGGAAAGGCATTATTGTGTTTTGAAATGTGAGAACATGAGATTTGGGAGGGGCCAGGGCAGAGTGATATGGTTTGGTTCTGTGTCCTCAGTGAATTCTCATCTTGAATTGTAATAATGTCTATGTGTCAAGGATGGGACCAGGTGGAGGTAATTGAATCATGGAAGTGGTTTTCCCTATGCTGTTCTCATGATAATCAGTACCTCACAAGATCTGATGGTTTAATAAGCATCTGATATTTCCCCTGCTGGCACTTCTCTCTCCTGCAACCTTGTGTAGATGGATGTGTTTGATTCCCCTTCTGCCATGACTGTAAGTTTCCTGAGGCCTTCCAAGCCATGTGAAACCATGAGTCCATTAAGCCTGTTTCCTTTGTAAATTACCCGGTCTTGGGTATGTCCCTACAGCAGCATAAGAGTGAACTAATACATTTCAATTCCTAGTACAGCTTCATCTACATTTTCTCACCTTCAGCAAGTTACTTTGTTTATCAGTGTGTCAGTTTACTCACCTACATATATGACATAGTCATTCGTACCTTATAGTTTTAATGTGAGAACTCTATAAGTTAAAAAAATACTAAATTACAACTATTTAAATTCCACAAGTACTCAACTAAAGCCTTTATTTAAGTTTTAAGTTTAGTAATTAAAACTGTTATGATAAGTATAATTATTACTCTAATTTTATTGCTAAGAGAACTAAGGCTTAGATAAGTCAAGTAATTCACCCAAAGTCATAGAATGAATAAGTAAAGGAGCTTAGATCTGAGCTTATGCAGCCTCTCTTAAGAAGCATCTTGATCCACTTTTACTAATTAAAGCTAATTGAAAATAAAATATATTTGGATAGAGAACCTAGAAGAGTTCCTGACATATAGTAGTGTGCCATATATGCTAGGTAATAATTGTTTAGTTCTTACCTAAGATCATTAAGATCCATCTTGGGACATAAATCATTAAACCCCAACCTTTATTGTCAGTCTCAGGTATAATAATAATCTTTATGCCTCTAATTTCATTTTATTCCAGAAAATATCGAAGAATAGTCAGATGCAGACGAGAACATTTTCCCCCTGCCTTATTCTATTCCCTCTCCCCTTTCTTTATTCCTTCTTTCCTTCTTGCTTTTTTACTAATTCATTTAAAAATGCTTATTGGATAAATGGATAAATAAGGAAATGAAAAATGATGAAAAGATGCAGTAATGCTTTAGAAATGAGGCAGTGGTGAAGTATTCTGCCTTCTGGAACTTATTAGAAGTGAGGTCAGAGGCACATAAGTGAAGCTGTTGTGGAAGGAAATTGGTGAAGAGAATGATGATGTGTGGGAGGAGACTTCATTTTTTAACACAATAACGAGGGCCAGCTTTGTTGGGAAAGTGAAGTCATGCAAAGACTTGAACACCTACTATGTGGCAGGTATGATGCTAGTGTCTGAAAATACAGTCCAGGTTAGACTGAGTTACAGACAATCACATAGATCAGTGTTTTAAGTCCATGAGGGTCTCTTTCAGGTGCATATTATAGGTCTGTCTCAGGTAAGCAGGAAGGACTATGGTCTCTCCAGATAATGGAGACCCATCTCTGTGTTCCTGTGATGACTGAGGCAAGAAAAAGAGAACATGGCAATATGTACTGGTGCTTAAAGCTTTGCCTGAAAAGGACAGGTGTCACTGTTATGCACTTCGCCTGGGCCAGAGGAGTCCCATGGCCACACCTAACTATAAAGGGGCAGAAAAGTGCAATTCTGTCATTACCTGACTGTCAGACCTGCAGGGTAAACAGCATGGACACTTGGTGAGACAGCTTTACTTATGTGCCTCTGATCTCACTTCTAGTAAGTTCCAGAAGGCAGAATACTTCACCACTGCTTCATTTCTAATGCATTACTGCATCTTTTCATCATTTTTCATTTCCTCGTTTATCCATTCAATCATTTACTTAATGTATAGTAATGTTTATCATTGGAGATATGGCAGATGATAAAGAAAAAAAGAGAAAATAGCCACCCTCATGGAATTTATGTTGCAAAGGAGGACAAATAAATAAAATATATAATATGTCAGAGTGATGATGGCTTTATAGTGAGAAAAATAAAGCAGAAAATTGGGGAAGAGAATGATGATGTATGGGAAGAGACTTCATTTTTAACACGGTAATTAGGGCCAGTTTTGCTGAGAGAGTGAAGTTATGTAAAGATTTGAAAGAGATGAGGGAGTGAACCTGAGCCCTATTACCTGGGAGAAGATCATTCTGTGGAGGAGCAGCAAACTCAAATGCCCTGAGGCAAAGCAAGCCCAGTAGAAACCCACTTACAGCAAAGCCTAGAAAGATTCAGTGTGAGTGGCCGAGAGAGAGGGAGGATGTGGCCAAGGAAGCTGACTAGGAGCCCGGAGGTTATCAGGGAAACTGGCTTTTACGAGTATTTTGGGGCACTCTTGGTAGGTTTTAATCAGAAAAATAACATAGTATTCCTTATTATTTTTACTTTAAATAATGTTTTTGTAGAGATGGGTTCTCACTATGTTGCCCAGGGTGGTCTTGAACTCCTGGCTTCAAGTCATTCTCTCACCTTGGCCTTCCAAGGTGCTAGGATTACAGACATGAGCCACCATGTCCAAACTTATATTTTAAAATAGATTCTCTGTTATGGAAGGACTAGATCACATGAGGCGATGGTGGAAGCAGAAAGACCTGCAGCTATTTAGTGGGTGATTTCAGAAGATGGTGGTGATAACCCAGTAGGGAGGTTATGGTGGTTTGTTCTAGGACAGTAGCAGCAGATGTAATACAAATTGGTCAGTTCTGAATATATTTTGAAGGAGGGATATAGTATAATATAAAAAGATATATTATGGCTATAAGATTAATGGTGGCCGTAAGGCCCACTCAAGCATCTTGCAGAGCTGACACTATGTGACATTTAGCAATTTAATGCAACCTGGTCTGGAAATTTCCAACCCTGGCCTGAAGATTTGAGGAGACAAGGCCATCTCAGTGCAGATGAAACTTTCATGAACCTTTACCCTTATAAAAATAACTTGGTCAGGCACGGTGGCTCATGCCTGTAATCCCAGCACTTTGGGAGGCCAGTGCAGGTGGATCGCCTGAGGTCAGGAGTTTGAGACCAGCCTGGCCAACATGGCAAAACCCCATCTCTAGTAAAAATACAAAAATTAGCAAATTAGCTGAGTGCAGTGGCAGGCACATGTAATCCCAGCTACTCGGGAGGCTGAATTGCTTGAACCCAGGAGGTGGAGGCTGCAGTGAAGCGGGAACACGCCATTGCACTCCAGTCGGAGCAACAAGAGCAAAACTCTGTCTAATAATAATAATAATAATAGAATAACTTTATCTCCCTTCATGAAAGAAACATGTAGTAGCTGCCCCCAGAATAATACAGGCATACAAAAGAATGAAGAATCACCCAAACTCTGAGAATAGCTTATGGACAAAAACCTTCCCAGTCAGTCGGTCATCTGTCCTCAGCCTGTACCTCAAGCCACCAGTCTGCTCCTGCTGTCCACCTCATAAGAATGCTGCCAGAATAAACTGCTTGAGCATCAGATGGTGTCTGAAATTCATCTTGGGTGCAAATGGAACCAGAAGGGAGAAGTTGACCACGCAGAGACTAGTCAGCTAGGACCACCCCAAGTCCTGGAACATGACAAGAAGCCAACAGGATTCCTGAGAAATCAGATGTGGAACACAATAGAAAGAGGAATCTATAGTAACTAAGGTGTTTAGTCTGAGTATCTGCAGCAATGGATTTGCGCATTGCTAAGTGGAAAAATACTGTAGGCAGAGTTTATTTGAAGGAAAATCTAGCAATTCAGTTTTGGACATGTTCGTTTTAAGATGTCTACAGCGGGCCAGGTGCAGTGGCACACGCCTGTAATCCTAGCACTTTGGGAGGCCAACGCAGGTGGATCACGAGGTCAGGAGATCGAGATCATTGGCCAAGATGGTGAAACCCCGTCTCTACTAAAAATACAAAAATTAGCCAGGTGCAGTGGTGGGCCCCTGTAATCCCAGCTAGTCGGGAGGCTGAGGCAGGAGAATCACTTGAACCCGGGAGGCGGAGGTTGCAGTGAGCTGAGATAGCGCCACTGCACTCTAGCCTGGTAACAGAGCAAGACTCCGTCTCAAAAAAAAAAAAAAAAAAAGAAAAATTGGCTACAACATCATAGTGAAATACTGACTGGGAAGCTTTGATATAAATGTTCTAAATCCCAGAGAGAGATCTGGGTTGAAGGCAGCTGTATGCAGACAGCCCTCTGACACGGTGACAGTGGTTTATGAGTGTGACTAGCCACAGAGAATGAGGAGTGGCTGAGTCGTAGGATACCCCCAACCCTTAGAGAGCGGAACAAAGAGAAAGCAGCAGCAAAGTCTGCTTGGAAGTAGTCGTCAATGGATTAATAGGAAAAGCAGGGAAATATGTCCTGGAGGTCAAGTAAATACAGCGTTTCAAAGAGGAGAGAATGATCCACTTGTTGAATGTGACAGATAGACCCAGGAAGGTGAAATCTGAGGAGTGACAATTACAATTATCTATGTAAAAATCCTTGATAACTTCCGTCTAATGAATGTTAGTGAAATGGTGGGCAAAGCCTGATTATGGAAGCATGAGAAGAAACTGAGAAAAGAGGAATTAGACACAGCAAGACAGATCCAGCTCTGCGTCAGTCTGGGGTAGAGTTGTGTCATTCTTGAAAGAACTTTGCGTCTAGGACCTGGGATAGACATCGACGGTGACTGAGTAGGTGCTCTCCTCCTGGTCTTATAGCAATTATTCTACCCATGGCCTCTGGCCACATTATTTCTCTCAACCGCAAATCCAAGTACCTAAAATCCCACTGTTTTATTCCCTTGGGGTAATGTTTTTAAATTTTCTTTTTTCCTTATTTTTTAATACCAAGCATCTCCTTTTCTAACACTGTTCCTTTAGGGAGTGGCATAAGAAGCCACCACCCCTTGTGGAAAAAGAAAGCAGTGGACTGGGAGCTGGGACACCTGTATGGTCCTCCATAAATCTCTGTCCCTCCCTTAGATGTACTGTCCTCTTGCAAAACTTAAAGAAGAACCAAATGGCCTCTGTGAACCTTTCAAGCTGAGGGGATTGATGTGGGAGTGGGAATTTTGATGGAGAAGAAAAAGGAATGGTTTTGGAGTGAGTATGACTGCCTGGGAAGGTTAAAAAGGGTTCACTTCATTTCATCATGCAGCTTACCAACTCCCAGAATTGCTCTCTATGTTCTAGTTACAAAGATGAGCAAGAAATGTTTTTTTTGTTTGTTTGTTTGTTTGTTTTGTCTTAATGGTACCACCCAACTATTGTGTGGGTGATGATGGGTCACTTTCTGGAGATAACAAGATGAGATGCCTGGTCTTGCAGTACTGGAAAAAAAAAGAAGTGATGAGAGGGAGGAGGAGTACTTGAAGACAGAGAAGGTTCACTATCACACTCCCTAACTCAAGAAAAGGGCTGCATGATGTACATTCAGGCCCAGATTTTCATACCTTAGGAAAGATAGTTCAAAGGACAATCTTTGGGCTATTGCTATTCCTAAGAAGCACATTCTGCACTCCACAATCAAATAGTCCTTGTATATTTCTCATTAAAAGTTGATAGTAAAGTTGTTTAATCACATTCACCATTGAAAATTATTATTTTACTTTTCACTTATGTTTTGAAAACAAAATGTTGAAGATCTCATTAGCTTGGGAATGAAAATACCCCCTTCCCAAATACATAATCATTAACTTGATTAATGGGCCTGGCTCTACACAACGAGCTGTAGTAACACTGCAATTTTATTGCCTTGGCTGGACCTGGGTATCTAAGCCACGAGTTCGCAGCGATTCTCACTTCATCACTTTACAGGGAACTACCGATTTCGGGAATCTGAAACAAAGCCCTTAACAAAGTGCAGTTCGTTTCACACACAATCCACATGTTCCGTCTCCTGACTTTATTGAGTCAGGTTCTCACTGGAGACAGCTTTAGGGCAAAATGTTTTACTTTCAAAAACCATAGGGAGAGGCAAACAATGTGATACAATGTGTTAGAGCAAAGGTAAATGTCTTTATTTCCAATATATGGAGAATGGTTTTGCCCTTTTGAAGATGTTAGGCTGAAAGCAAACAACTTCTTCCACATTGAGCCCATTGAAGTGGCTTTCTTTTGCTTTTTCATTTTTAAATTTGCACAAAATTCTAGTTTTGGGTAGCGTCAATTTTAGCTGATTTTGCTTTTTGTGTGAATTCGAGATAAACAAAAGCACAGTTTGCAAATAATACTCTGCTTGCAAGGTAATGTGAAAGTGACTTCTTTTCTCGTCCTTTCTTTTCTTTTTGTGTGTGTGGAGTCTAAATGTTGAATCCTTGAATCTAAATTATGCTTTGTGTCTCAATTGCTTCCTCTGAAAGTAGGGAGAATAATAATATTAATAAATGAGATACTGCACATAAAGTACTTGGAATAATGCCTGACGTAGAGAGATTGCTCAAATGTGTGTTGTTGTCATGACCATTATTGGTATTATTGTTGATTCTTGCATTTTTTGCCTTTAAGAAGAAACAAGACTGAGATGAATACGTTTGTTTAATACCTGGAGTTTTGAGGATGAAACAGTGAAACTATGTCAACCACCTCTAATATATGCTTCAGAAATACAGTGAGCAGGACTTGGTAGGCATTGTAAAAATGAAAGAGAGAAAAAAAGAGCTGGGAGGAAATATATCAGGTTCTCAATTCTGATACCATTGGTCTTTGTGAGGAAATTCGGTAGAACAGACAGTTGTTCGGCATAGATAAATTGAAGTGTTCATATCTCGTTCATAAGTAAAACTATGTTTTACAGCTAATGATGTCGAGGAGCAACTTAAAAAATTGACTTTAAAGAGCTCTTTGGTGACTTGTGAAAGTCAGTGGTTATTCACCATCTATCCTAACCCAACTAAAACAGAAGCGAAACCAAAATGAACATAAATAAAAACAAAAGCAGTATTCAAAAGTAAAAGTACAATATAAGAAGTCAGAAATAGGGTGGAGTAAGTTATAATCAAAATGAGTTGTAAATTTTCTTAGAACCATGTTTGCCACATAGTTGGGAGAAAATAATTATTTCTGAATTATAATTTAGGAAATGCGTATTCACATACTTACAAAATACTTACGTGTGCATAGAGAAGAAAATACGTTTTTAAAATGTCAGTCACTATTACCAGTTTGAATATACTTCTCTAATTTTTTTTGCATAGGTATACAATTAACTGTAATTGCCTAGCATAAATGAAGGTGACTCTTCATTTACATTACATTTTCCATGGCCTTGGATGGTCTCTTCAGCCACATCTTTTCCTGGTGGATTATAATATACCTTTGAGTAGGCGTGCCATTATTTTGCTTAGGAGCTCCATTCTTATAAGATATTTAAGCATTTTTTTCCCACAATTTTCAATATAAAGTTACAATAAAAATCATTTTGTTTGTCTACTAAATATTTGGCAGACTGAAATAGGACTGAGTAGTGAAAAGAAATTATAGATTAACAAGGTCATGTTTAAAATTAAATCAGGGAACTTTTGAGAAATACAGAAATTGAGTAGCTGTGCTTTGACTTTCACTTGTGAAAGGTGACCCTGTTCACCTCCTGGTCCCTCAGGAGTAACCATAGACTCTACAGAATGTAATATATCATAACCATCTCATTGCCATCCTCCTATCAACCAAACTGTGACAGACCACATCAAGTCACACTACAGTCCAGGACATCTATAAACAGATCTGTGACACATTTAAAATTAAGGTGCAGTGATAGATCAAGTTAATTCATAAAGCAGACATTGATGTGTGTTTGTCATTTTATTCTGGCAGATGAAATTCTTTGATACATAAGCATGCCAGTGTTGGGCTATTGCATGGATCAGTGCTCTGTGATTTGTCTATCCATCCTTTAAAGCTAGCTCTAGTGACTCCTCTGGAGAGTTGACAAAGACCAGCCTGGACTTGAGAGATTTCCTACTTAAAAAAAAAAAAATCTCAAAGCTGTGATTGTCTCTATACATCTTTTATTTATTTATTATTTAAATCAATATTGTATTTCTTACTTTACAAAATTAATTCACCATTCTAAAGTTTGTTATGAGACATGGTTTTCCTTTTGATATTGGATACAAAAAAAATCAAAGGTAAAATTTCATCTGAGAACATTTATTGTACATGTATCTTGAATTTAATCCAGTGCTCCAATAGTGAAAAGAGGAAGACATGTATTTTTATATGTCTAGAGAAGTTATTTTATATCAGGTGTGTGAACACACTACAGATAATACCTACAACAGTAAAATTACTTAGTTTGATTTGGTGATATTTAGGAAATAAATTCTCAAGTTGAAATTATTTTCTGATTCAGTCCTTAACTATTCTGTCTTTTGTACAGTTACAAGGAATCTCTGCAGCCAAATGAGGCTTATATGGGGCTTATGTGGGAAGGAAAATGATCAGGTCATTAACTGAGTTTGTACAGTGTTCTATACTATGTAATAGGGTATATTACAACACATTATTTTAATTTTTTTCTTCTTAACTATTAGATGAAATTATAATTCTGTTTTTCAGGTTCAACTGAAGAGATTAAAACTCAAAGATGTTTAAATTATCTTGTCCACAGAGGTAGAAGTAATTACATATACCTAACTTACTGGTTATTCAATGAAAAGTATTAAAAGAAACACTGATCTTTATTTGTGCAACACCACTTGAACAGGATAATATTGTACCTTCCTAATAAGTACCAGCAATTACTCCTTATTTCTAATACATCATGGTGGCCTAGGTGTGAGTCACAGAAATAACCATTCAAACTAGTCAACTAGTGAAGGCAGAAAAAAAGTCTTCACCACTTGCTAGGACCCGTGAATATTCCTAAGGTAACAAAAATTCAAGATAAGGAATGAACTACTACTCTGCTTACAAGAATATTACTAAGACAACAAGGAGAAGAAATGTTCTCATAGCATGCATTAATGGTTTTTAATAAATTATTTTATTAATTATAAACAATTATTTAGTTGCCAGAAAAGCACATGTCCAAGACTTGGGTCTGCCATTCGCTTGTTGAGTAATTTTAGATCAATCATTGTATGACTTTAGGCCTCAGTTTCCTATTTATAAAATGCTGAGATTGGGAGAGATTAGAATTCCTACCATTGGCAAAATACTGTTTCTATTCCTGCAGGGGACAGAAGACAACATATGACTTTATCTTTAATCAAGAAGGTGTCTGAATAGAGTGGAAGGTAGAGGACTGGAGATAGTATCATAGGCCCCTACTATGTGTGAGGTAGAGTGCTAGGTGATTTGCACAGAGGACTAAAATTGATCTTGCCAAAACATTACTAAGTTGGTACTACTATGTACATTTGATAGAGAAGATATTGTTAGAAAACATGGTTGGGTCAGAATTTTTTAACTATGGTGTAAAATAGAAGAAAATACTGAAAGGCATTGGATGAGAATTTTGAGATGACAGGAGAATAAGCAATTAACTCTTTTTCAGAAGATGATATTTTTGTTTTGTTTTGGTTTGTTTCTGTTTTTGTTAGTGAACCCAAGAAAGTCTAGGCTAAAAACACAAAAACTTTTCTAAGTCCCTCACTAGAGGGTAGGAAAAAAATAGCTGAGAATGTAACATGGTAATCAGGATCAGGAAATTGATTCTCATTCTCAGTATCTTTGCTCATTCAGCTCCACACTTGGAATGCTTCCTTGGAACTAAAAATATCACTCTAGGCAGTCACGGCTCATTCTACCTAGTAAAACTTCTTTAAATTAATCTTACTGAGAATCAATTAAGAATGGAATCTTAGTCTTTTTCCAACATGTCTATTTTTGCCCTAGTGTCTTTTCTGAAACTAATGAAGTCTTTTATTTTGACCACATCATGCGTATACCCTACTTGACTTTTTGCCAGGAAGGAAAGATCAGTTTGCTGCTACTTACTGCTTTGCAAAGAATCTCTATTCAATTCTGGGTTCATGTTTATTAAACTATGTACCAATTTTTCACATATGGAGATTTAGCTGCCATTCTTAAAAGGAAAAATAACTGATATGATCAGCAAAATATTAAAGACATTTTTTAAGTCTGCAAAATACTTCACTGCCCAATAATTTTCATGGAGTGCACTATTATACAATAGTCAATTCTATAGTCTAATGGTGAACTTAAGATACCTTTTAATGTAAAATGAAATTTAAGCAGTAATTAGAAGGTTGAAACTATTTAAGGAAAAAAATAGCTACTTTTGGTTTTATAGTCTGGAGAGAATATTTAGAGAGCATTTATTCTGATAGATAAAGTAGCATAGCTATTTATGGCAAAGGTTTCCAGAATGTCAGTCTTTGAAGTGGTCAGCAGAGTCAAAGTCAAAATGTGTGACAAAAAGTCCTAGAAGAGTAGTTCTAAGATTTAAGCCACAAAATTATTATTTGATTGTGGAATTTGAACTTGGAAGATATGTTGGAAGACAGAGTAGAGACATAAGCCCTGACTACGATAGGAGGAACATTATTAGCCAAGCAAAGAAGCTTAGGCTTCTGAGAAAAGCACTGGAAAGCTTTAAAATCATTTGAATGTCAAAAAAAAAAAAAGAAAAAAGAAAAAAGAAAAAGAAAAAAGAGAAAAACATTGGAGAGTCCATTCATTCATTCTATCATCTAGCTCCTCGTAAATGGTGACTTCTTCCCCATTCATACGGTTTGGCTCTGTGACCCCACCCAAATCTCATCCAGAATTGTAGTCCCCATGTGTCAAGGGAGGGACTTGGGAGAGGTGACTGGGTCATGGGGGCGGTTTCTCCCATGCTGTTCTTGTGATAGTGAGGGAGTTCTCATGAGATCTGATGGTTTAAAACTGGCAGGTTTCCTTGTGTGCTCTCTCTCTCCTGCTACCATGTAAGATATGCCTCGCTTCCCCTTTGCCCTCTGCCAAGATTGTAAGTTTGCTGAGGCCTCCCCAGCCATTCATAACTGTGAGTCAGTTAAACCTCTTTTCTTTATAAGTTACCCAGTCTCAGGTAGTATCTTTATAGCAATGTGAGAATGAACTAGTACACCCATTATGTATAATACTGATGGGAACCACTGCTTATACCATGAAACAGATGCAGTTCATGCAGAGATATCCCCTTTGTTTGATCAAACAGACCCACCGTACTGGAGCTTTGACTGTCAATATAAAGACACAAAGATAATGGTGTATTTGGGATCCATAGACGTTGTATCTACTATTGGTAGCAGCTAGCTGGTAAGGTATCAGTGATGACATACAGGCTAGATTGTTCCTCTTAAAATAAGTTATGGCATTGCCGGCTTCTTGTCCAACAGAGAAGCTCTGGGTTTCACCCGTTTTTCTACCTTTCTACCTACCTTTCTTCAATCTCTTCCATTAATTGGATAAGGAATGTATCCAACACTTATCAATTATTATGTTGTTTAAGCTAGCCAGATTCATGAAACCAAGAACCCTGGGTAATTAGACTTTGAGCAGTAGACTGACAAGATTTGCATTTGAGAAAGTTTCTACCGTAAGGTGATAGACTGAGACTGAGTCAAGTGTAGGACACCGTCACATAGGCAGCAGCATTTGGGAAGGGGGAAGGATGGATTTTTATGTTACTCTATAAGGTTTATTTTTGCCCCAAATAAACTGCTTTAGATTTTAATCTGGGAAATGTTCTTTGTGGCCTGTCATAAACCTTATCTGGTCAAAGGTGTGGCACACAGTTTAATATATTGCACATCTGGGCAATCACTTAAGCTCTTTTGACAGGTCTATTGATTCACTAGTTTATGGAAGAACTCATATTATTGATACTCATTTTGTGAAGCCATGACCTGAAATGTATAAGAGTAAGGATGTCTGTATGATTTCAACGGCTTCAGTTTAGTTTTCCATTTGATAGGGTGTTTGTGTATGTATGTGTGTGTGTTTGTGTGTAGGCATATATGATGTAATATAGAAGATTATAAAAATAGATTTCAACAATTTCAGAATAGTAACAAGTAATTTTTTTTTCTTAAGAAGCAAGAAAGATCACAAAGCCTGGTGATTTTCCTACCAAGAATATCCTTACCTAATGCTCTTTCATGAATACGGTGGAAAATTCTTTGTCTGCTAAAGGAAATGCATTCTTCATGCCTTCAGTATAAATGTTGAGTGTATGGATTGTTGCTATAAACCAGAATCGTAATTGCCTTTTTTCCCCTGTAACACACAGATAATGAAAAACGTAAGTGAGACACTTTTCCATGGACATATTCAGGCTTATGCAGTGCATCTCATAACTGACTATAACGCTTCCTCAAAGAAACCGTATCTGTGTTAGTTCATTATCACATTGCTAATTAAAGACATGTCTGAGTCTGGATAATTTATAAAGGAAAGAAGTTTAATTGACTGTCTGTTCTGCATGCCTGGAGAAGCCTCAGGAAACTTACAATCATGGCAGAAGGGAAAGCAAACACATCCTTCTTCACATGGTGGCAAGAAGTGTGGAGCAAAAGGGGGAAAAGCCCCTTATAAAACCATAAAATCTCATGAGAACTCACTCATTATCATGAGAACAGCATGGAGGTAACTGACCCCGTGATTCAATTACCTCCCACCAGCTCCCTTCCATGACACGTGGAGATTACAGAAACTACAATTCAGGATAAGATTTGCGGGGGTGACACAGCCAAACCATATCAGCATCCAAGTATACATTCCTGAGAATGACACTACTACGGTAAACAATTCTGTATTTATCTGTTCATTTGTTTAGTTTTGTATAAAAATAATGTATTCATGTGACATTCAAAGGAAACAGACTTGTTAACAATAAAACACAGTAGTCCACATACCCTCGTGTCCATGCCCCCAATCCCTCTGTTCAAAAGTATCTGTTATTTATTTAATTATTTTTACTTTTTCTGCTATAATGTTAATAGTAATTTGGGAGAGTTATATGACAAAGTCTCTATAACTTTGTTTTAATTTTCTCACTTTTTAAGTCAGTCATCAAAAATGTCAGTATCTTAACTGTTTTTAGTAAGAAAAGGTTTGTAATTCATCTGAAACCTGATCTCACTACACCAGCATTTTCTGAGTCTGAATTTGAGACTCTGTGCTACTTAGATGCTCTGTATATTGCTGTAGCCCATATTCTGAGAACACGTCCCTCATAAAGGCCAGCAATTCCCAAGAACCCACACACTCTCTGCACCCCACACATCTTGCACTGTCTTACTCTCATGGCTCCGGGTGTGCTTTTCTCTCCACTTGATCAGAATCATCTTTAATTTACTTAAGTAACGTATCCACTCAAAGTCCAAATTAGGCCTATCTCTTCCATGACGCTTCATCTGGCTACTCAGATGTCCTCTAAACTCTCCTTTCTCTTACTCTCTTTACAATAATGTTAATAACAATCACATCTATTAATCACAGTGACTTTGAAGTACCCAATATATAACAGACACCATATTTATATTACTACTCTTATCATTTACTTGTCATACAGTCTCTGAGCTGGACTTCAGTGACTTAATGCATAGATAAGAAAACAGAGAGATTTCAAAATTTTGTTTGGGCCACATAGCTCTGTGATTCTAGGGCTGAGATTACAGGACAAGTTAAAAGGCTCCAGGTCTACAGCTGATACATTCAATATCCTTTGCTCATACTACTTTCCCTCGAGCACTGTTTGCCTATTCAACTACACTGAATATACTGAAGAATTCATACTCAGACTTCTGAGAAACTGTTTGCTTCTCAACTTCTCATGTGTGCTTTCCAACCACTGCCTGGAGGACAGTGGATTCAACCCAATGATTAATATAAAGTAGGGAGCTTGAGAAATATGTATTGAATCAATATTATGTCCACTACGGAGGGCTCTCTGTGGTTCAAATGCAAAATTAAGATTACGTTGACTTGAAAATAAAAGGGCTGATGAGAATTCAAAATTTTAGTAGGCATGACAATTTTAAAGAGGTTACATAAGGCTGTTTCATTGGTTCTTATGCAGCTCGTGAATTTATCCGGGAGTATACTGAAGACAGGTAAGCTGGTAATAATGTTGCTGGTTGTCTAATTCTAGCACCTAGAATCTTCTAGAGCCTGTTCTCAGAATGTTACTCTGAGTGCTTTTCTTTGTCTGTGACTTCCAGTCTTGGAAGACTGCTTTTTTATATTTTTAGCTTAGCTTGGTAAAACTAGAGATATTTTACTTTCAAGAAGAAAAAAATATTCCGAAAGTTTCAACTGTTTTATAAATATTATTCGTTTTGGCTTTAAGAAGATGTTTGCATCATTCTGGGATCTAAAAATGGAAGGAAGAAAGGAAGCTCTTTTACAACACAAACACACAGGAGCTGAAGTCCCTTTCACCAGAGAAAGCTTTGTGATTAGTGGACTGTATACAATTATAAACTGAATTGTTAAATCAAAACACATCCCAGTCACCCTAGCATGTCACTTTTAATAGGCAATACATCCCCCAAGAAGGCAAGTTCTCTGCTAGCAATATTGAACCAAATCATCAAAATTCAAAGACGGCTCTATAAAATGTGAAATTCCATCAGCAAAGTGCACAGTGGGCTGCAATGTGTAGATTAATGGGCAGCCTGTCAAGTATTTTAATGTATGCTTCAATCGCTGAAACACATGTGATGATTAGTAAAGTATTTGGCCTGAGCAGTAAAAGATATAAAATAAATTAAAGCCATGACACCTTCTGAATTAATAAAGCATTTGGTTAGGGTGTATTGATAAATCACTAGCACAGATTAAAAATCCCCGTAACTAGATACATTTCCCCCCAGGCATGCTAAGAACCCACACTGGCCTCTTCCTATCGCATCCTGCTAATTGAGAATCTCTATGAAAGCACAACTGTTAAGTCCCTGAAGAATCTCAGAATATGAACATTCACCATCTTTAATCCTTGAATATAAACCAACATCTGTAATTGATATCACTCATATTTTTGAGTTCCAACTACCAAATGAGATTTCTTTTTCCTGCACCTATTCAGAACTACTTTCACCCCAACAGTAGTTGTCAGTATTTTCTTTGAAACATGTTTCTGGACACACAGAAGCTGTAAAATACACACCAGAGCAAAAGTGCTGAACTAGATAAATTTGCTTTCACTTTGGTTATTGGTACACATTCTGGGAGCTGGGGAGGGAAATGGTGAAGGTTTCTCCAGGCATATTCAACAGAGTATTCAGTACAACTAAGTCCAGATGTCACATTGATGCAACTTGTCCTTTAGTGGTAGGCTTGGGAAGTGCAGCTGCCCCTATCATTTGGTTACATTCTTTAATAATCAATGCCAAGTTTGACTAGTAGGGACACTCATAATTTGGAGAAGTGAAGGAAAATCTTAACTGTTAAATGCTGTCCCCTGGAGGTAGACATTCCCAGGAAGAAAAGCGTGTTATTTTTGTGGAGGGATTGCTTTTTATGGATAGTTTGCTTTTCAAGGCTTGGCACCCATTCCAAAGGTCCATTCCATCAACACCAGGAATGGAAACACATATGAGGTATTTTTGCATAGAAAATAAAAAAGAAAACACATGGATATTGCTTTTGAGGACCTCACAGTTTGAGACTCGACAATCTGACAATTATAATGCAACCTGGCAAATACTATAAAAGGGTGAGAGCTGGATGCTGTGTGAGTAAGTGACTGAATCAGAGTGGTGCATGGACATCAGGGAATCTTTCCTCCAGGAATTAGAACCAAAAACTTGACTTGGACAAGAAGAATGAATATACCCCTGGTTGAAGATACGGAATGAACGAAGTGTTCTCAAACGGAAGAGAGGGTATTTAACTTGGACAGGGAAAGCCACTCAGGTTGACCACTGAGGAAAGTTTTCAGAACATCGGTTTTCAATTATTTAAAGTTGGATGAACCTTTTTGCAAGGATAAATGAGGAGAAATCTATCAGGAGATAACTATAGTTCTTTCTGTAACAGCTATCAAAAAATAAACCTATTTCCAAAGGTAAGGAGCCCTCTATCAACAAAGTTGTTCAGATGTTGAGTGATGGCTTGGAAAAGTTGCTAAGAATTTTAACCTTGTCTGTCTGTATCCCTAGGGAATTAGTTGGATGTTTCAAACAGGAGAACAATTCACTGAAAGTCATCCTTAGAGCAGTTAGAAGCTACAGATTACTCATTACTACTCATAGTTCTCTTTCACTATAGAATTTTCAGTATCCTTTGCAAGATACATGTAAACATCTTGTCACAGGCTTAAAAGCCTTGTCAGATATGTAAACTCCTTGTTCTTGGGCCAGAGTATGCAATAAGTGTTTACATTGCGTTCCTACCTCTCCTTCTCTTTAGTATATTTGTCTGGATTATTGAAGTTGGTGATTTATTGTATTTGGCCAATGGTTTAGGCATACAAACTTCTGGATTATAAACAAGACAGCTGCCATAGCCTTAGCATCAAATAACAATGTGGTGTTTCGTGTGTGTGTGTGTGTGTGTGTGTGTGTGTGTGTGTGTGTTATTGAAACGGAGATAAATGAGCAGTGCCGAAATGTTGGTAAATGTAAAGAGGATAATACATACAACATATTGTTCTTTTTAGACCCAGTTATGCCATTTTCCTCCACATTTTTAGTTAGAATGACACTGTTTCTATGTTGTTTATATATTACTTTTTTTTAAAAAAAATTATAAACTGAGTATCTTCCCTATGTTACTGGAAGAAGGGGTCTCAATCCAGATTCCCAGAGAGGGTTCTTGGATCTCACACAGGAAATAATTCAAGGCAAGCCACAGAGTGCGGTGAGAAGAGACAGTTTATTGAAAGCTCCGTCATTACAGAGTAGGATATCCTCAGGAAGCATGTGGATGAATGCACTGTCTTTGTTTTGTTCTTACATAGCGGTCTTGTCTATGTAAAGATTAAACCAAGCTGTGACTACAAGAGGGTGAGCAGACAGCATGGCAAAATTTATTATTCTATTGTTTATGTCATTTTTATATTTTTTAAACTTTTTTGGGCATATCCCTCCCCCCCTTTTTTTTTAACTTTAAGTTCTGGGATACATGTACAGACGTGCAGATTTATTACATAGGTATACATGTTCCATGGTGGTTTGTCTGCTGCACCAGTCAACCTGCCATCTAGGTTTTAAGCCCTGCATGCATTAGGTATTTGTCCTAATGCTCTCCCTCCCCTTGCCCTCCATCCCCCAGTAAGCCCTCATGTGTGATAATCCCCTCCCCGTGTCCATGTGTTCTCATTGTTCAGCTTCCACTTACGAGTGAGAACACGCGGTGTTTGGTTTTCTGTTCCTGTGTTAGTTTGCTGAGAGTGATGTCATTATTCTATTTATTTAAATAAATTTATGCCTGACAGTTTCATGAGTGAGTACATCAAAGCATAACCATAATTATTTTCAAAGCACATATTAAGGATATTTGGATATCTGGACTTTCTGTTGTTGTAGGAGTGTGTCTCTGCAGGGATTACTAACCGGCTTCCTTAGCTATATACATCTTAGGACTGTGGGTTGTGGCTGGGAAGGAGCATACCTTGCTAGTTTTAAGATGGAGTTGATTTCACAATGGTGTCACCCTGCTCTCCTAGGCTCCTGTTTCCCTAATACCTGTAAATATGCATTTTTGAAAATGCAATTTTAAAAGCCAACAAACAGGTTATCTCACACTTGTTCCATAATTTGTTTACAATCAATCCTCATTGTTAAATATTTGACCCATTAGCCATAATCAAAGTTGTATTTCACAGTATATTTTTAGCTCAACCAATTACAAATGTTTTTGTATTGCTTGTATTTCTTTTTACTTTATTCTGTAGAGGTGTTAAATATATTTTTATTGTTAAGACAAAATATTAGGATAACAAAAAAATAAATTCTGTGTTCTTTCCCAGAAGTAACAATTCTTAGGAATTAAATGATCATGTATGCCAACTTTAAACCTGCTAATCTGGTGTAAAGTAATGGAGATATTTTAGATTCACAGAACTATGCCAGCTTGGATGAAAAATCATATATTAGCGTTAGTTAACAGTTTACAGAATAAGTGCATGTTTTTCTACATATGCAAAATTTAAGATAGAATTGTACTTATTGTTGCAAATTATTAAATTAATGGTATTTCTCAAAGAACCTCCCATAATAGAACACGTGGCTCAGACTTATTTCTGTTAACTCCTGTGGTATTCACTAATATAGATGGAAAAATAATATGTTTTAATATATTCCTAATTATGGTGTTAAATAAAAAATTTAAAAGGTAATGTAATGATTATCACAGACCTATAAAGTAGTAACTTGTCAGAAATTTAATTTAGGTCATCAAGTAATGAAACCACAGAGATGTTACAACTGATTCAAATAATTCAATACACATACATGCACACAACACATACACAAACATGTACACGCACAATAAAATACTTCAAAATAACTGTATAAATATCTAGAAAAATTGGCCAATATAGACAGCTCCAGTGGTCTCAAATCATTTGCATTTCTAAGTAAATGAATCATATCTCGTACTTCCAGTTTTCTACAATTTACAAAATTTCTCCAAGTCAATGACAGGCAGACATAACCTAGATAGTGTGAAAAATAGACTCCCTATTTCTTTTATGTTAATTTCAGAGTCTTTCACAGTTTTTTTTTTTTTTTTTTCTTTTTTTCTTTTTCTGCTGATGGAACCTCAGATTATAGTCAGTGTTTTTGCTCTTCTTAAGAATGCTCCAATGGACCGGGCGTGGTGGCTCACATCTGTTATCCTAGCACTTTGGGAGGTCAAGGCAGGTGGATCACCTGATGTTGGGAGTTTGAGACCAGCCTGGCCAACATGGTGAAATCCCGTCTCTACTAAAAATAGAAAAATTAGCCAGGCATGGTGGTGGGCGCCTGTAATCACAGCTACTTGGGAGGCTGAGGCAGGAGAATCGCTTGAACCTGGGAGATGGAGATTTCAGTGAGCTGAGATAGTGCCATTGCACTCCAGCTTGGGTGACAGAATGAGACTCCACCTTCAAAAAAAAAGAAGTTACAATGAACATTTTCTTATACAAATTTATTTTTGTAAAATAGTTACCTAGAATTGCTGGATGAATGTGTGTTAATTTGCTTTTGTTGTTGTTGTTTTAGAAACTGCCAAATTGCTTCCAAAAGTGTTATTTCAATGTATACTATCGTGAACTATATATAAATATATTATTTTTACATATACAAATACTTGAATTATTCTTTTATTTTTTTCCTTTAATCTGGCCATTGTTTTGATTCTTACTACCTCAATTGCTAATGAAGTTGGGCATATTCATATTTACTGGTTAGTGATATTTTATTTTAAAAATAATTATATATTGTTTACATATTTACATTTTAATTCATTGATATATGATAATTTTAAAATATATTTTTGATGTTAGCTATTGCCTTTTATATAAATTAAGATATTTTATTTCAATTTGTCAGTTGTCTTTTTAAAATAAATTTTGCTTATAATATAGTTCCTGTTATTGTGTTGAAATATATATAACAAGATATTTATAATTTTAACCATTTGTAAGTGTAAAACTCAGTGCCATTGAAACATTCACAGTGTTTTGTAATCATCACCATTATCTCTACCTAAAACTTGTCATTGACCCCAAAATAAAATCTGACCTATCAAACAATACCTCCCCATTTTTAACTTCCCTCATGCCTTGATAACCTCTATTCTACTTAGAACAAGTGAATTTGCCTGTTCTAGGTACCTCATAAAAGTGGAATCAATATGCTATTTGTCTTTACATATCTGGTTTCTTTCACTTAGCATAATATGTTTAAGATTTATCCATGTTGTAACATATCAAAACTTTATTTCTTTCTATGACTGATAGTAATATCCAGTTGTCTGTATATGTCACAATTTATTTACCCATTTGTTAATGGACATCTGGGCTGCTTTCTACCTTTTGATTATTGTGAATAATGCTACTATGAATATTGGCATAACATTAGTTCTTCAAGCACCTGCTTTCAGTTACTTTAGATATGCACCTAGGAGTGACACTGCTGGGCCATAAGGTAGTTCTGAGTATAACATTTTGAGGAAGTGACAAACTGTTTTCTACAGCAGTTGTGCCGTTTTACATTCCCACCATCAATGTGTATGTTACAGTTTCTCCACATCCTTACCCAAACACCTTTTCTTTTCTCTTTTTGTAACAGCTATTCTTGTGGGTGTAGAGTGTTATCACACTGAGATTTTGATTTGTATTTTCCTGATGACGAGTGTTGTTAAACATGTTTTCACATGTGTATTGGCCATTGGTATATCTTCTCTGGAGAAATGTCTATTCAAATTCTTCTCCCATTTTTAAACTGGGTTGTTTCTTTGTTATTGAGTTGAAGTTCTTTAAGTATTTCAGTTATAAAACTCTTCTAATATGAATATATAATTTCTAAATATTTTCTTCTAGTGTGTAGCTTGTCTTTTCACTGTCTTGATAACATTATTTGATGCTCAAAGTTCTTATTTTTGATGAAGTCTAAATTACCTATTTTATTTTATTGTTGCCTGTGATTTTGGTGTTGCAACCATAAAATCATTGCCAAAACCAATGGTTTTTTTTTGTTTGGTTTGGTTGGCTTTTGTTTGTTTGTTTGTTTTTTCTTTCTAAGGTAGGGTCTTGCTCTGTCTCCAAGGCTGGAGTGCAGTGGCAGGATGACAGCTCACTGCAATCTTGAGCTCCCCGGCTCAAGTGATCCTCCTGCCTCAGCCTCCTGAGTAGCTGGGGCCACAGGAACATGCTACGACACTTGGCTAACATTTTGGGGTTTTTAAAATTATTTCTTTTTTTTTTCTTTTTGTAGAGGTGAGGTCTTACTGTGTTGTTGAGTTGATCTCAAACTGCTGGCTTCAATCAATCCTCCTGCCTCAGCCTCCCAAAGTGTTGGATTAGAGGGGTGAGCCACTGTGCCCATTCCCAAAACCGAGGTTATAAAGGTGTTTTTCTCACTGTTTATTTCTAGAAGTGTTGTAATTTTTGCTCTTCAGTTTATGTATTTGATACAGTTTGTGTTAGTTTTAATATATGGTGTGAAGTGAAAGTTCAAGCTCATTATTTTGCATGTAGATATCCCCTTTTCCCAGCATCATTTATTGAAAAGAATACCCTGTCTGTCTTTGAATTCTTGTGGAAAATCAATTGACCATAGATGTGAGAAGTTATTTCTGAGTGGTTTATTCTATACACTGGTCTATATGTCTGTCCTTATGTCAGTACTATACTTTTTAATTACTGTGGGTTTTGAGTAGCTTTGAAGTAGGAAAGTGTGAGTCCTAATACTTTGTTCTTTTTCAGCAATATTTTACCTATTTTATCTTCCAAATCCATATGAATTTGAAGATCAGTTTTACCATTTCTGTGAAAAAATATGCTGAAATTTTTATAGAAATCACATTGAATCTATAGGTCACTTTGGACAGTGTAGACATGTAAATAACGTAAATCTTCCTATGCGTGAAAACAGTGTCTATGTACTTGTTTTTCAGTTATTTATTATTTTCATCACTCTTTTTTTTTGGGTGCGGGAAGTCACATGTATTTTTTCCATTTTTTGGTGGTTTCCAGATTTTGTATTATCCTCAGGACATGCTTCTTTATCCATTCTTTGTAACAATACTCGCTATATAATAATTTCGTATAATAAAAAATATATTGCTTTTTACTCCATCTCACTTTTAAAAAATAACAAATATATGGATCTGACTTTTGATTTTTTTCCAAACCCTTACCAGTTGGCTCCAATAATATATTGAGTTGTGTATTTCATATCTACCGTTATGAAATGCCATACTGAACACATGGTACGTTGCCATATATTTGTAGTTTGATTTCTGGGCCCACTAGTACGAGTTCAATTTACTTTTTAATTGTGAGTGAATATTATACTGTTCTCATCACTCTGATTTATAATAGATTTCCATTTCGGGAACAGCAAATCATATTGTTCTTTGTTAATCCCCGCCTCCCAATCTCTTGCTTTTACCTGTTTTTCAGACAGCTTTTGGGTTCAGTTAGATTCCTTTAGGAATTCTGATTTATTTATAAGTGAAATTTTGTTGAATTTCTTGATAATTTTTTGGAGAAATAACATTCTTCTCTAATGGTTTTATATTTAGGAACATTGGAAATTTATTTATTAATTGAGGTGCCAAGTGTTTAAGCTTTAAGTGTGTGTTTGTTGTTTCTTAAAAAATGTGTTCGCTCACACAACTTAGTGGTTGGCACAATTTTTGTTTCTTTTTCCTCCTCTGTTTATAGTTTATTTGTTGATCCTCTGTCCCTCTCTCCTCCACTCCTTCCCAACCTTCCCTCCTTCCCTGTTCTCTTCCCTCCTTCCTTCATTCCTTTCTTTATTCCTTCCCTCCCTCCTTTCTTACTGTTCTACATGAAGAGGCTTTTATTAATATATTATTTTATCAGCTAACTTTAATTTCACTGAAAATGTAAAATATATTTTTAAAATTAAATAAATAAAAAGGAGATTTATAGATTTACGTGATTTAACATTCCCAGTGGTTGTCCATTTGCAGGCAATGCTGGAATCAGGGTCTTGAGCATGTTTATCAAAATCTAGTTACTTGTATTCTCATTTTGTCATTTTTCTTACTCATTGTTGTCCCATTTTCAGGTAGCCTCTTTACCCTACTGGTAAAACAATGACAGTATGTCCTGAGTCTCCATCCTCCCATGTTAACATTCCATAAATTAGGAGGAGAGGAATGATTTTTTTCTAGAATTCCTGGAAAACATATTGTTGTTTAACTGATTGATTGAACTTAAATTACTGACTCACACTGAAGCAAGTGCATTCTCTAGGAGAATATGGTGGGAAAATTGTTATAGGTTTACATCAATAGCTTAATTTCAAAGGCTGGATGGAGTTAAGAGAGTACAATAACCGAAATACCTTGTACTGACAGCAACACAGAGGTGTATCCCTCTATAATATTCAGGATTGCAGACAGAAAAATACAGAAGGGATGCTGATTAGTCAAAGAGAATTTGTCTAGCAAATTTGTCTTCAGAAAAATAATATTTTTCCTTTTTAAAAATGTTGTATCTGTCCACTTGAACAATTCATTTATCAGAGTTTATTTATTAACTGATGTTAAAACAGTAAGAGGGCTAAGTAACTACACCCTGCTCTATTCATTAGAATAGCAGTTCTGCAATTCACTGGTTTTACTACTCCTACTTGGATTCCCTAGTGGTATCCCTATCATTTTCATTAGCATGTTCTTTTTTTGTCTCCGAATTTATTGAGGTATGATTGACAAGTTAAAAAGTATATATATTTAAGTGCATAACATGGTGTTTTAATATAAATATATGTTGTATGATGATTCTGACAAACTAACATATATATCACTTCAAATAGTTCATTTTTTGGCAGTGAAAACACTTAAGAGCTATTCAGCAAATTTACTGGATACAATGCATTGTTATTAACTATAGTTACCAGATATAGTACCTCAGATGTGTAGAATGCATTCATCTTATATCTGAAAGATTGTACCCCTTCACCAACATCTTCCCATTTTCACCACCCCAAGCACTTGGCAACTGTCATTCTAGATTTTGTTTCTCTGAGTTCAGCAGTTTTTTAGTTTTCTTATATAAATGATATTATGCAAAATTTTTCTTTGTGTGTGCTGGCTTATTTAGCACAATGTCTTCCAACTTCTTTTATGATGTTGTAAATGGCAGGATGTTCTTTTTTACAGCCAAATCACAATCCACTGGACATACATATACACCATAATGTTTTATCCATTCATCCAATAATGGACATTTAGGTTATTTCTAAATCTTGGCTATTGTGTATATTGCTTCTATTAATATGAGAATGAGAATATCACATTGAAGTACTGACTTCATTGCCTTTAAATACATACACAGAAGTTGGATTATTGAATCATATTGTAGCTCTATTTTCATTTTTGATCAATAGCCCCCAAACTGCTTTTCTTAATGACTGTACAATTTACATTTCCAACAAAAATGTAAAAGGTTTACCTTTTCTTCACATTCTCATCAACACTTGCTTTTTCATCTATTTGATAGTAGCAGTGCTAAGAAATGTGATATTTCAATGTAGTTTTGATTTATACTCTAATAACTAATGATGTTGAGCATCTTTTTATATACTTGTTGACCACTTGTATGTCTTCTTTGGCAACATGTAGTTGAGATACTTTGCCCATTTTAATATTAGGTTGGTTGTGTGTGTGTGTGTATATGTATGTGTGTGCGCATGCATATGTGTGTTTGCTATTGGGTTGTAGGAATTCTTCATATATTTTAGATATTGAGTGATTCACATATTTGATGAAGACAAAATATATAAAGTTTACAATGAATAGAAGACAAAATATATAAAGTTTACATCCTACGTGGCAAAAATTCTTGCGCACCTATTCTAACAAGATGAAAATTCAATCAACCAGAAGAGTGAGCTCAAAGTAAGAAAATGAAGAGTATACAAAACAGAATTATTCTCACAATATATAGAGTATCTAAACATGATAGATAATATAATTGGAAATTTATAATACATTAGTATTTTAATGAATGTAAGAATATATGTGCAAAGGGAAAATTGAATAATAGTTCTACTATATCTGGGAAAAAATAAGCTTTGCAGGAAAAAAGATACGGAATATATGTTTTCAGATTATCATAAGTATGCATAAAAATGTAGGGAGTTTTTTGATAAGAAGTTCACCTATTATATATTATAGATTTGTTATCAGCAAAATATCAAGCTGTATATTACAGTTAAAGAGAAGATGGTGAACACAAGCTGAACAGTAGAGCTGCCAAACTTGTAGACCAGAGTCTAGGTGAGGTGAAGAAATAGTCATTAACAACCCAGGAAAAGTAAGCAAAAGAAAACAAGATGCATAAATCAACACCCTAGAGTAAACTGTTATAAAATTAAAGTAATGGAGGCATAAAGCGTATAGAAAGTTATACAAATGAATGTACAGGAACAGAAATATTTTGTCAAAAGACAAAGATTGTGAGGTTAATTTAAAAATCCGTATGTTTGTCCTCACAAAAAGAGACCAAATAAAAATGTAAAATAGTGGGACCAATTAAAATGTATAAGTAAAATGCCCTCCTCTCTACCCTTCTCAGTAAAAAACATAAACATGTCCATTTTAAAGGAAGTATTGATTAATTAAAAAAATTTCATGAGAACTCACTCTGAGGGAAACAGCAAAGGGGAAATCCAACTCCATGATCCAGTCTCCTCCCATCAGGCCCCTCCTCCAACACTGGGGATTATAATCTGACATGAAATTTGGGTGGGGACACAAATTCAAATCATATCACCTGGACTGAAAAAATTCCACCTAAGGTAGTTGTTCTTCAACCTGGAAGCCTTAGGAAAATTGTAGGGGGCATTTGGAAATGTCTGACCACCTTTTTGGTTTTCACAACACTAATGTAAGGTGGTATTTCCAGGCTCTGAAGTGTTTTGAGTCCCTTGGCCTCTTTTCCTGACACCCATCCCTTCATTTGTCAAACTGTGAACGTGTCAATCACTGTGCTTGTCACTACAGGCATTGAAATGAAATAATTTGCACCCTTAAGGATACCAGAGTGTTGTGAGGGAGGCTGTCTGTGCACAGATTATTATAAAATGAATTCTAAACCAATGAATTGATGAATTTAATATCAAAATTATAGAAACATCCTAAATACGTCAGGGAAAACGTGAAGGTATTGCAACAATGGGTATTAATACAGGTGTAAAAAGTCAAATGCAAAACATCCTACACTCTCCGATAAAGCCAAGTAAATGGGCTTTTTAAAAATGTTTATTTTATTTTATTTATTTATTTATTTATTTTACCGAGAAGTAACGGTTAGGGAAGATATATTCTATGTTAGGTACTGTTCTTACTACTATTCATGTACTGGTTATTTTAATCCCACTAACTCAACGAAAACCGGTAGGATTGCATACCCTTTTCACAGATGAGTGAACAGAGTGGCTGAGGCATTTACCACGCTTCACACAGCTAGTAAGAAGTAGAGTCTGGTTTCGTTTTATGGAGTCTTGTTCCGAGGTGGGGCCTTTATCCCTGCTCTGCATGTATACTGCCTCTCAAGGGCAAGCAGCACACGTCCATCGCTTTTCTCTGGGTCAGGAGAAACAGGTCAATAAAAGGAGCTTGCTTGGTATCCCAGACTCGATGTCTTAAAGAGTCAGGAAAAACAAAACAAAACAAAAAACAATAAATGAGTAGTAGGCACTGTCTTGAACAGAAAAGAGCCTGCCAGAGAGAAAGCCACTCTTCCTTTGTAGTACAGGGTTTTGTGTTTAAATTGGACGCAGTGATGTCAGAACTTGCAGTTTGTCAAGTTCAAATAGAAATACAGGATTGGGTATGGAATTACCTGATTTTTATCTGTTGACGTACAGATAATTTTAGCTGTTCACCAATATTTCTCATGGTAATAAAATTTAGTAAGGCACATTGGCTACTCAGCTATGCCCCCAACTTACCATAAAACTATCCTTTTCTTTCATGTTAAATTGGCAAGCAGAAATATTGAATGATACCACCGTACCTGAAGAAAGAAAAAAAGCAAAAAGTAGAAAATATGACTCCACAAATCCCCGCTCTTTCTTGGAGAGTTCTCATATTCAAATATCTGTAATAATAAGTGCTAATGCATAATTCCGTATTATGTAGTGCCATGCTGCATCCTATAATTGGAATTGTCTCAATCCTATCCACACTTTGAATGTCTTAAGTCATATTTTACTTCAGTCTAAGTTTCTAGGAAGGCCAGGGAGCATTCAGAATTTCCCAATTTCTATAGAGTCAATTGACACCTTCCTTAGTGACAGCTTCTACAAAGGGAATGGGATTCTTGGTCAAAGTTAATTTCAACTCAAGATAATAACATGTGTAGTGCTTATTGCATCAGGCTTTGGGTCATAAAAGTATGCTCCTAATTTTGTCTTCTACTTTAAAAAATGTATGTTCTCATATTTAGTTCTTTCATCAACATGTATTTTGCTTTTGTGCAGAATAGAAGGTGAAAACCTATTTTAAACGTCCCCTTATGAATACCAAAATAGTCCAACATTGTTTATTTGAATAGCCCATTCTTTCTGCTTTTGCCGTGATTTCTAAATGCCTCTTCTGACACATACAATATGTTCTGTATGGGAAGATCTACTTTGGGGTTATTATTTTCTATATATCAGTGTGACCCTGTCTTAGTGAACACTGCTTGATATGTAACTATTTCTGTCATGTTAATTTTTAAATGACTGTTGCTAGAACACTGCTGATTTTTATATTGATCTTGTATCCTGCAAGCTGCAGAGAAGTTTTATTATTTTCAATAATTTGATTCTAAATGATCCTGATAATTATATGTAAACATATTTGTAGTTCAGAATTGATCTCACGTAGGTTATTACTTTTCATTTGTTTGATTTTTCTACGGCGAACCGTCTGGCACATTTTGGCATATGTTTACACTGTTGTACCACCATCCCAGTTTAGGTACGGAGCCCTTCGCTCATACTAGAAATCTCCCCCATGCCTCTTGCCAGTTTATCCTCCTCACTTCAGGCAACAAATGCTTTGCTTTCCATCTCTGTAAATTAGTTCTGCCTATTGTAGAATTTCATATAAATGGAATCATACATTATAAACTGTCTATATCAATATTATAGTTGTGAAGTTTATCTGAGTAGTGTATATTAGTGTTTTTTTCCATTGTTCAGTATTTTTCTATTGTATGGTTGTATCACAGTATGTTTATGCATTCACCAGTTGAAGGACATTTGGGTTATTTTTGTTTTTTGGCTAATATTATAAGAATAAAACAACTCTGGACATTCTTCTTATTCTAATCTTTTGGTGGATCTGTGCTTTCAGTGACCTTTGGTGTATGCATAAGGATGCAATTGCCATGCCATTTTGTAGAAGCATATTTATATGTAATTTCAAAAGTGGTTGCCAAAATTTTGACCTGAAATATATACCAGTTTTCCTTGCTCCACGGTCTCATAAACACTTCCTACTTCAGTCTTTTAAGTTATAACCATCCTAGTGAGTGTGAAATTGGGTTTCTTTTTGATTTTGATATGAATTTCCCTGATGCTTAATGATATCAAGCGCTTTTCATGGGCATAATAGTCACTCACATTTCTTCTATTATAAAATGTCTGTTCAGACTTTGCTTATTTTAAATATTGGACTGTTTTCCAAATCATGTGTTTATTTATTTTCTATATATTATATATAAATTAGCAGAGATTCTTCAGATATCTTAGATATAAATATTTTATTATATAAATGCATTGAATATATTTTCCCCAGTCTGTGGTTTGCTTTTCTTGTTTCTTAACATGTCTTTTGATAAGAGGATACATTTACTGTTGATAAAGTAAAAGTTGTCTTTTTTTCTCTTATATCATTAACATTATTTGTGTCTTACTTAAGCTATCATTGTACACTCTAGGGTCATGATGGTATACTCCTATGCTTTACCTAAAGGCTTTACATTTAAAGCTTTGATATTATGTGTATCATCCTTCCTCGACTATTTTTTTGTGTATAGTAGGAAACGGGTAAAGATTAATTTTTTCTTATACATATGCAGTTGTTCCAGCATCATTTGATGAAATTATTTCTTTTTATTGGTCACATTTGTAAAATATCATTGATATCTATGATATCCTCTTTCTGGTTCTTCATTTTTTTCCAATAGCCTATTTGTCTGTCCCTTTACAGTAAGTAACATGATTGTTATTATATGAAATATGATTGTGAAATATTTTATTTTTAAAAGTAACAAGCAATCAATTTTATTTTTTGTAGTTATAGATTCAGGGGCTACTTGTGCAGGGTTATTACAAGGGGGATATTGTGTAATGCTGGTGTTTGGGTGAACATAGTATCCAGTAGGTAGTTTTTCAACCCCTGCCCCCGTTTCACTCTCCCTCATTTGGAGGTCCCCAGTGTCTGTTATTGACATCTTTATGGTCATGTGTACCTTTTGTTTAGCATCCGAGTGTAAGTGAGAGCATGCAGTATTTGATTTTCTGTTTCTACATTAATTCACTTAGGATAAAGGCCCCCAGTAACATCCCTGTTGCTGGAAAGGACATGATCTCATTCTGTTTTATGGATGTAGTGTATTCCACGGTGTATACACACCACACTATCTTTAACCAGTCTACCATTAATGGACTGTTTAGTTGATTTCATGACTCTGTTATTCTGAATAGTGCTGTGATTTTGTTTCATTTGGGTAGAAATCCAGTAATGGGATTGCTGAGTGGAATGGTAGTTCTATTTTTAGTTCCTTGAACAATTCCCATACTGTTTCTTATAAAGTTGTACTAATTGACATTCCCGACAACAGTGTATAAGCATTCCCTTATCTCTGTCTCCTCTTCAAAATGTTTGTTTGTTTGTTTTACTTTTTAATAATGACCATTCTGATTGTTGTGAGAGGGTATCTCACTTTCAACTGTTGCCCATTGCATATGATGTTGGCTATGGGTTTGTCCTAGATGGTTGTTAACATTTTGAGGTATGTTCCTTTGATACATGGTCTGTTGAGGATTTCTATAATGAAGGGGGATATTGGATATTATTGAACGCTTTTTCCACATCTATAGAGATAATCGTATGGTATTTGTGTTTAATTCTGTTTATACAGTGAATCACATTCATTAATTTGCGTATGTTCAATTGCATCCCTGAAATAAAACCCACTTGATCAGGATGAATTGTCTTTATGATGTGCTCTTGGACTCAGTTTGCTAATATTTTGTTGAGAAGTTTTGTATCTATGTTCATCAGAGATATTGATCTGTAGTTTACTTTTTTTGTTGTGTCCTTGCCAGATTTTAGTATCAGGATGATACTGGTTTTGTAGAATAAGTTCGAAAGGAATCCTTTCTCCTTGATTTTTTTTTAGGAGTTTCAGTAAGATTGACACCAGCTCTTCTTTGTACATCTGGTAGAATTTTGCTTTGAATTTGTCTGGTACAGGACCGTTTTTGGGTTGTAGATTTGTTTTTATCACTGATTACTATTAGTAACTAATTATTTGTCTGTCAGTATTTCCACTTCTTCCTAGTTTAATCTTGGGAGGCTGTGTGTGTTTCCAGTAATTGATCCATTTTTTTCCTAAGTTGTCTAGTATGTATGCATAGAGATGTTCATAGTAATCTCTGAGGATCTTTTGTATTTCTTGATTTCAGTAGTAAAGCCACCTTTTTCATTTCTGATTGTGCTTATTTGAAGCTTATCTCTTTTTTTCCTTAGTCAATCTAGCTAGCAGTCTATCAGTTTTATTTGTCCTTTCAAAGAACCGACTTTTTGTTTCATTGATCCTCTGTATTATTTATAACCGTTTTATTTAGTCTGACTCTCATCTTAGTTATTTCTATTCTCCTGCTAGCCTTGGGTTTAATTTGTCCTTGTTTTTCTAGTTCGTTTAGGTGGAACATTGGGCTGTCAATTTGAGGTCTATTTTTTGATGTAGGCATTTAGTGTTATAAAATTTCCTCTTAATACTGCTTTTGTTGTATCCCAGAGATTTTGGTATGTTGCATTTGTATTTGCATTTATTTAAAAAAATTTTGATTTCTGCCTTACTTTTTTTTTTTTTTAACCAAAAGTTATTAAGGAGCAAGTTGTTTAATTTCCATAAACTTCCGTGGTTTTGAGACTTCCTCTTAGTATTTATTCTAATTTTATTTAACTATGGTCCAAGAAGATGCTTGATATAATTTCCAAGTTTAAAAAATTACTGAAACTTGCTTTCTGACAAAAGATTTGGTCAATTGTAGGGCATATTTCATGTGCAGATGAGAAAAATGTATATTCTGTGGTTCTTTCATGGAATATTTTGTATGTATCTATTAAGTCTATTTGGTAAAGAGTCCAGTTTAAGTCCATGATTTATTTGTTATATTTTTGCCTCAATTTTCTGTCGAATGCTGTAAGGGTGGTGTTGAAGTCCTCAATATTACTATATGACTGTCTATTTTTATAGATTCAGTAGTATTGCTTTATAAATCCGAGTGCTTTGATATTTGGTGTAAATATTTTAGGATAATTAAATATTCTTGTTGAAGAGTACCATTTATCATTATGTAATACATTTCTTATTCTTCTTTTTAGTATTGGTGGTTTAAAGTCTATTTTATCTAAGAATAGCAACCCCTGCAATTTATTGTTTTTCTATTTGCATGATAGATCTTTCTCCATGCCTTTACTTTGAACCTATAGGTGTCACTCCATGTGAAATGGGTTGCTTGAAAGCAGCTGAAGGTTGATTCCTGTTTTTGTATCCAATTTTCCAATCTATGACTTTTTAGTTGCATATTTGGGCTGTTTACATTCAAAGTTAATATTGATATGTGAGGTTTATTTCTGTCATAGCATTGTTACCGACTTGCTTTTCGGTTTCAATTATGTAGTTGCTTTATAGGATCTGTGAGCTTTGTACTTTTGTGTGCTTTTATGACAGCAAGTATTGTTATTCATTCCCATGTTTAGAAGTCCTTTGAGCATTTTTTGTAGGATTGGTCTGGTGATGTTGAATATCCTTAGCATTTTCGTGGTTAGGAAAGATTTTATTTCTTCTTCATTTATGAAGCTAAGTTTGGCAAAATATGAAATTCTTGACTGACAATATTTTTCTTTAAGGGAGATAAAAATAGGACCCTAATTTCTTCTAGCTTGTCTTTACAAGCTAGAACTTTCTGCTAAAAAGCCTGCTGATAGTCTGATGGGTTTTCCTCTATAGGTAATTTTGCCCTTGGTCTTTTGCACTGACCTTGAATAGTCTAATGATTATATACCTTAGGGATGGTCTTCTTGTATACTGTCTTGCAGGAGTACTTGGAATTTCTGGAATCTAGTTGTAGACTTTAGCAAAATTACAGAAATTTTCCTGAATTATTTGCTCACATATGTTTTCCAAGTTGCTTACTACTTCTTCTTCTCCCTCAGAAATGCCAATACATTGCAGGTTTGGTTGTTTTATATAAACCAATATTTCTCTAATGCTTTGTGTTATAAAATTTTGTTTTCTTTGATTGTGTCTCACTGGGTTAATTCAAACTCTGAAACACTTTATTCTCCTTGGTCTAGTCTATTCTTTCAACTTCCCATTGTATTTTGAAATTCCTTCAGTGAATTTTTCATTTCCAAAAGTTCTATTTGCTTTCTTAATGTAGATACCTTATATTCCATATCCTGAATTAATTCTTTGTTTCGATATTAAACTTTATCTTGAATCTTGCTGAGTTCTGGTGAAATCCGTATTTTGAATTCTTTATCTGTCATTTCAGAATTTTCATTTTGTTTGGGATCCATTGCTAGAGAACTAGTATAGTCACTTGGGAAGGGTCAAGGCATTTTTTTGTCTTCATGAGCCTGGAATGCTTGTGTTGATTTATTGTTATCTGTAGAAGCTGTTACTTTTCATTTTCGAATTTACTTTTGTTTGTTTGTCTTATTCTTCAGAGCACAACTATTATGTATGTTGGGTAGAGTCATTTGCCTTTTTTCAATGTGCCTTTAGGGGTTCTGGACACTATGAATTCCTTGATTATAGATAGCTTTAATGTAGCAGTTGTCTCAAATGCTTGTTCTTTGTAGGTTGTAAAATCAGTGAGTTGTGTGTGTGGTCAGGCTCACTGTCTCCTACAGGGATAGGGTGGTGAAAGTCTCAGGAGACATATCTACTTTCACAGTGCTGTGCATTTCTGTCAGTAGAAATTATATTGGATTGTGCAATTCACCCTACAGGCGAGTAGGTGGTGCTTGTGGGTAAGAGCCAATGGAGCACTGTACAATGATGTCGGATGAAGTTGTGATAGACTGTGTAGATTGACCTTTTGGCCTATAGATGGTGCTTGCAGGTGAAAGGAATTTGAGCTGATGGCACTGGAACTTTCACTTGGCCCTTGTTAAAAAGGGGAAGTATCAAGGTGTCCCTGGTGATGAGCGGGACATAGAACAGGGCTCTCAAGAAGTACTGTTCAGTGCTCCAACACCAGGCCGCAAGAAGGGGAAAAGTTGGGCAGGGTGGGACAAGCCCGCAACCAGGCTCTCCAAAGGAACATGAGCATTGATCCTACTAGGATTCCAGGGGGCTTTCTCAAGCCACTGTGACAACCCTCTAGGGAAGGACTGAGGCACTCCTCGTATGCCACAGACATCCCTGAGGAGAAGAGGAGCAACCTTAGGTTTTCAGCCCAGCAGATATCAATGAATCTTGGCCAAGCTCACAGTCCGCCTAGTGAAATCTTTAAATCTTTATATCAGGTATCAGCTTCCAACTACTTTGTTCTTTTTAAATCGTTTTTGCTATTCTAAATCTCTTGTATTTCCATATATATTTTAGATAGGTCAATTTCTAATGGAAATTTGATTTAAATTTTTAATTGGAATTGCATTAACTCTGTAGATCAATTTGAGAAGACTGAACTGATTAAAAATATTAAATATTCTGATTTATACCTATTGCCAAAATGCTAATGTGACATTTCTCACCACACACAAAACCAATCACTGAGACAAGGAGTACTGTGAGGGAGGATGGCTTTAATTTGGTGCTGCAGCCAAGGAGATAGGAGATCAATTCCATAACCACCTCCTCAACCAACTACAATTAGGGGTTTACATAGCAGGGAAAAAGTGTAACTATGTATGGTAAAACAGGAATTAGAGAAGGGTAAGGAAGAGGAGTTGATGATTGGTGACACTGAGCACCTTTACATAGACGTGTTTGCCATTTCTATGTCTTCTTTTGAGCAATGTCTATTCAGATCTTCTACCCATTCTAAGTAAGATTATTAAATTTTTTTCCTATCAAGTTTGAGTGCTTTATATATTCTGGTTATTAATCCTTTGTTGTTCGGATACTTAGCAAGTATTTATTCCCATTCTGTGGGTTGTCTCTTCACTTTGTTGACTGTTTATCTTGCAAAAGTGTTTTAACTTGATGTGATCACATTTTTTCCATTTTTGCTTCGGTTGCCTGTGATTTGGGGGCTCAAGAAATCTTTGCCCAGACTAATGTCCTGGAGAGTTTCCCCAATGTTTTCTTGGAGTAGTTTTCTAGCTTGAAGTCTTAAATTTAAGTATTTCATCCATTTTGATTTGATATTTGTATATGGTGAGAGATATGGGTCTAGTTTCTGACTTCTGCATATAAATAGCCAGTTTTCTCAGCACCATTTATTGGATAGACTGTCTTTTACCCAGTGTATGTTTGTTACACCTTTGTCAAGAATGAGTTCACTGTAGGTGTCTGAGTATTTTTTCTGGGTTCTCTATTCTGTTCTGTTGGTCTATGTGACTGTTTTTATTCGATTAACATGCTGTTTTGGTTACTATAACTCTGTAGTATAATTTGAAGTAAGGTAATGTGGTTCCTTCAGTTTTGTTCTTTCTGCTCAGGATAGTTTTGGCTATTTTGGGTCTTTTATGGTTCCATATAAATTTTAAGATGTTGTTTATATTTCTGTGAATGTCATTGGTATTTTCATAGGAATTATATTACTTCAAGAACATGGAGTATCTTTCCATTTTTTTGTGTCCTCCTCAATTTTTGCATCAATGTTTTATAGTTCTGATTGTAGAGATTTTTCACTCCTTTGGTTCAGTTTGCTCCTAGGTATTGTATTTATTTGTAGCTATAGTAAGTGGGATTACATTATTGATTTGTTTTACAGATTGTATGCTGTCGTCATATAGACATGTTACCGATTTTCGTATGTTGATTTTGAATCTGCAGCTTTACTGAATTTATCAGTTCTAATAGTGTTTTAATGGTATCTTTAAGTTTTTCCAAATATAAAATTATATTGCCGGCAAACAAGGATAATTTTGACTTCTTCCAATCCAGTTAGGATGCCTTTTTTTCTTTCTCTTGTCTGACTCCTCTAGCTAGAACTTGCAGTGCTATGTTAAATAACAGTGGTGAAAATGGGCATCCTTCTAGTATTCCAAATCTGAGGAAAGGCTTTAATTGTTTCCTATTCTGTAAGATGGTAGCTATGGGTCTGTGGTATATGACTTTTACTGTGTTGAGGTGTATTCTTTCTATACCCATTTTATTAATGTTGTGCATCAAGAAGAAATGTTTAATTTTATCAAATGCATTTTCAGCATTGAAATGACCATATGGTTTTTGTCCTTTGTTCTGTTAAAATGTATATCACATTGAGTAATTTGTGTATGTTGAACAATCCTTGAAATCCCACTTGGTCATGCTAAATTATCTTTTTAATTTATTGGTGAATTCAGTTTAATTGGCCTGTAGTTTTCTTTTCTGATGCATCTTTGTCTGTTTTGTACGTGAAGGTAAATCTGGCCTCAGAATTAGTTTTGAAGTGTTCCTTCCTCCTCTACTTTTTGAAATAGTTTGAGTAACATTGGTATTAGTTACTTAAATATTTTTATAATTCAGCAGTGAATACGTCTGGTCCTGGGCTTTTCTTTGCTGGAAGACTTTATTATGGCTTCATTCTCATTACTTTTTATTGGTCAATTCATGTTTTGTGTTTCTTCTTGGTTTAATCTTCATATGCTGTGTCTAGGAATTCATTCATTTCTTCTAAATTTTACAACTTATTGGCATATAGCTGTTCACAGTGGTGTCTAATGATTATTTGAATTTCTGCATTATCAGTTTGATGTTTCTGTTTTCTCTCTGATTTTATTTATTTGGGTCTTCTCTTATTTTTTTGTAATGTGAATAAAGATTTCTCCGTTTTGTTTATCTTTTTTTAAAAAACACAACTTTTCATTAGATTGATCTTTTGTATTTTTTATTTCAATTTTATTTATATCTGCTCTAATTTTTATTATTTCTTCTACTAATTTTGAGTTTTGTTTACTCTTGCTTTCCCAGTTCTTTTAAATAATTAAATTGTTTATTTGAAGTTTTTTGACTTTTTTGTTATAGGTTCTTATTCCTATAAGCTTTCCTCTTATTACTCCCTTTTCTGTATTGCATAGATTTTGATATATAGTGTTCTCATTTTTATTTATTACAAGAAATTCTTTATTTTCCTTTTTGATTTCTTTATTGACTAACTGGTCATTCAAGTGCATATTGTTTAATTTCCATCTATTTGGATAGCTTCCAAAGTTCTTCTTGATGTCAATGTCTAATTTTATTTTATTGTGGTTGGAGAAGATACTTGCTATTATCTCAGAAATGTTTTGAATGTTTTAAGATTGTTTTGTGGCCTAAAATATGGTCTATCCTTGAGAATTATTCATGTGCTGAGGAAACGAATGCCTATTGTGCAGCGTTTGGATGACATGTTCTGCAAATATCTATTATGTTCACTTGGCATATAGTGTGGAGTAAGTTCAATTTATCTATATTAATTTTCTGTCTGAATTATCTCTCCAATGCTGAAAGTCGGGTCTTCAAGCCTCCCGCTATTATTGCGTTCAAGTTTCTCTCTCTCTTTAGCTCTAATAATATTTGCTTTATATATCTGGGTGCTTCACTGTTGGGTAAATATATTCTCCTGCTGAAATGACCTTTTTGTCATTATATAATAACCTTCTCTCTTTTTTATCTTGAAATCTATTTTGTTTGCTATAAGTGTAAGTATTCTTGATCTCTTTTGGTGTCCATTCACATGGAATATCTTTTTTTCATCCCCTTATTTTCAGTCTACATGTGTCTTTACAGGTAAAGTGAATTTCTTATAAGCAACAGATCACTGGGCTCTTTATTTTAAAATCCAATCAGCCACGCTATCTCTTTTGATTGGAGAGCTTAGACTATTTACATTCCATGTTATTATTGATGAGTAAGAACTTATTCCTGCCATTTTAAAATTTGTTTTCTCTTTGTTTTGTGGTTTGTTATCTCTTTATTCCTTATCTTCTTTATGAAGGTGATTTTCTACAGCAGTATGTTTTAATTTTTAATTTTTCTTTTTTTGTATATATGTTGTAGGTTTTTTGATTTGAGGTTACCATGGGGCTTGCAAATAACATCTTATATCCCATTATTTTCAAGTGATAACAACTTACCACTGATTGCATAAATAAATTTTTAAAACCTAATGAATAAGCAAAGAGACCACTAATAAAAACTCTACACTTTAACTTTCTCCCTTCGCTTTTTAACTTTTTGTTGTTTCTATATATACCTTATTGTTACTGTCTATGTCTTGAAGAGTTGTTGTTTTTATTATTTTTAAAGGTTCATGTTTTATTCTTTCCACTTAAGATATGAGGAGCTTATATACCACAATTACAATGTTATAATATTTTCTGTCTATCTGTGTATTTAGAATTACCAGTGTTTTGTTTTTTTTTTTAACCTTAGATTATCTCTTGTTGCTTGTTAACATTCTTTTCTTTCAGATTGATGAACTCCCTTTAGCATTTCTTGTAGGACAGACCTGGTATTGATAAAATCCCTCAATTTTTGTTTTTCTGGAAAAGTTTTTATTTCTCCTTCATGTTTGAAGGTTATTTTGATGTATATACCATTCTAACATTAAAGCTTTTTGGTTTTCTTTCCTTCAGCACTTTAAATATGGTATAAAACTCTCTCCTTGCCAGTAGAATTTACAGTAAAAAATCTACTGCCAGACATATTGGAACTCCTTTGTATGCTATTTATTTCTTTTCTAAGCTTTTAGGATCTTTTCTTTATCCTTGACCTTCTGGAGTTTGATTATTAAATATCTTGAAGTAGACTTATTTGCATCAGATCTTCTTGATGATCTATAATCTTCTTGTACTTGAATACTAATATATTTCTCTCTCTCTCTCTCTTTTTTTTTTTTTTTTTTTTACAGAGTCTCACTCTGTCGCCCAGGCCATGTTGGCCAGGATGGTCTCAATCTCCTGACCTTGTAATCCGCCCACCTTGACCTCCCAAAGTGCTGGGATTACAAGCGTGAGCCACCGCGCCTGGCCGAATACTGATATATTTCTCTAGATTTGGAGTTCTCTGATATTATCCCTTTGCATATGTTTAGTACCCCGCTCTTTCTCTCTACCTCCTCTTTCAGAACAACGACTCAGATTTGCCCCATTTTGAGGATATTTCCTAGATCTCATAGGCATATTTCATTCCTTTTCATTCTTTTCTACTTTGTTTTCTCTGACCATATATTTTCAAATAGCCTTCCTTCAAGCTCACTAATACTTTCTTATGCTTAGATCATTCTGCTATTGTGAGACTCTCATGCCAATTGAATTTTTTTTTAGCTCCAAAATTTCTTCTTGAGTTTTAAAAACTATTTTAATCTCTTTATTAGGCTTATCTGATATGATTCTAAATTTCTTCTCTGTGTCATCTTGAATTTCACCGAGTTTCCTCAGGACAGTTATTTTGAATTATTTCTCTGAAAGGTCACATACCTTTGTCACTTTTTCATTATTTACTGGTGCCTTATTTAGTCTGTTTGATGAGGTCATGTTTTCCTGGATTGCCTTAATGCTTCTGGATGTTTGTTGATATCTGGGCATTGAGGTGTTAGATATATTATAACCTTCACCGTGTTCTCTTTTTTATAACCATCTTTCTTGTGAAGGCTTCCCAAGAATTTAAAGAGGAATTAGGTGTTGTGATCTAAGTATTTGGTCACTGCAGCCATATCTGCCCCAGGGGCAACCCAAGGCCAGTGACATTGTGGTTCTTGCAAACTTGTAGAGATACCGCCTTGGTGGTCTTATAGATAAGATCCGGAAGATGTATCTGGATTACCAGGCAGTGACGCCTGTTCTATTTCCTTAATTTTCCCTGGAACGACAGTCTCTCCATAGTGAGTTGCCTGGAGGCTGGGGGAGGAGTGACACAAACCCCACTGTAGCCACCACCAATGGGATTGCACTGGGTCAGACCTGAAGCCAGCTCAACACCAGGTCTCACCCAAGCCCATGATGATCACTGCCAGGCTACTGCCAATGATCACTCAAGGCTTAAAGGTTATTCATTCAGCAGGTGGTGAATCCACCTAGGGTTGTCTTCCTTTTCAGGGTGGTAGACTGTCTCTTGAGTCAGGGTTGTTCCAAAAATGCCACCTGGGAGGGCAGGGATTGGAGTCAGAAAACGTAGGAATCTACTTCTTGGTACTCTATTACCCTGTGGCTGATCTTGTACACACAAGACAACATCTTTCCCACTCTTCTCTCTCCTTTCCTCAAGAAATGAAGATTCTGATCATGACCAACACCATCCCAGGCCCACACTGGGTACTACTGCCTGACTATCACTGGTGTTCATTCAAGGCCCAGGGACCAGGGGCTCTTCAATCAGCTTGTGGTGAATGTTGCCTGGCCTGGGACTCTCTTTTCAGGGAAGTGGGCTCCATTCTGGCCCAGGGCAGGTCCAGAAATGCCATCCAGTAGCCAAGGGCTGAAATTCATGACCTTAGGAGCCCATTTGGTCCTTTACCCCACTAGAGCTGACCCCATTAGAGCTGAACTAGCACCCAAGTTGCAAGACTAAGTCCCATTTACTCTTCACTCTCCTTTTCTTAAGCAGAAAGAGCCTCTTTCTATGGTCATTATATCTAGGAATGTGCTTGGTCACACCTGGAACTAGCACAGTACTGGGTCTCATCCAAGGTCCTCAGCAAGTAATGCCTGGCTACTGTTGAATTTTGTTCAAGGCCCAACAGCTCTTTAGTCAACAAGTGATTGATACTTCTCAGAATGAAGCCTTCCCTTCAAGTCAGTGGTTTCCCTTCTGGTCCCGGGTGTGTCTAGAAATGTCATCCAGGACGTGGACCCTGGAATGGGTGCCGTGGGAGTCTGCCTGGTGCTCATTCTACTGATACCCTGATGTACTGTACCTGAGTATCATCCAAGTTGCAAAGCAAAGTCTTCTTTATTCTCCCCTCTCCCCAACCAGAAGGAAGAAATCTCCTGGAGCTGTGAGCTGTACCCCCTGGGGTTGGGGTAGGTGTGACACAAGTGCCCCCTTGGCTGGCACAGCTGGTACCTCACTAGACTGTATGTACCTCAAGTCCACTGGTTCTGAGCCCAACACAATACCAGGTCTTGACCAGATATCGCAGTCCTCATGGACTAGATTGCCTTTCTGGTTTATTTAGAACACCAGAGTACTTTAGCCTGTGGTAGTGGGGCTAGCCAGAACTCAGGTTCCTACTGCTGGGGTGAACCATTCCCCTCTGGCTGGGCCTTGTCTATCATGTTTCCTCCATGGGCCCTGTGGTGTTCTCAGGCAGCATTGAGTTCCAATGCAAGGTTCCACAACCACCGTGCTCTCCTTCCCTCAAGAACACAGATTCTCTCCTTGCCCCACGTGGCTACTGGCAGGGCAATTCAAGACTATGTTTCCTGCCCTCTTCAGTGCCTCTTTTCTTGCTCTGATGTTAAAACCACCTACTCTAATCATTCACCTGATTTTTGGTTCTTACGAAGGTGCATTCTTGTGTGGAGACTTGTTTAATTTGGTGTTCCTGCGGGAAGGGAAAATCATCACTGCCGAGTTCCATTTGGCTTTCTTTCTCCACTTCCTCTTATGATTGTTTGACGTACCAAAACATGGTGCCCTCAAATACTAACTGTTTTATATCTTCCTTTCCAACATTTACATTATTTATTTCTTTTCCTTACCTTAATGGAATGACCAGTACATATTTGAAAAGATGTTGTGGGAGGACAAAATTGCTTTGTTCTTGGTCATATATTGAAATCATTCAGTCTTTTACCATTAAGTATTATGTTAGCTCTAAATTTTTCATGTTTTTTTTTCTTTTTATTTAATTGAGAACATTTGCTCTTATTTCTTTTTTGTTAATATTTTATAAGAAGTGTATGTTATATAAATGAGATATATTTTGTGTATCTATTGAAATGGGTATATCATTGTTCTTTAATCTCTTAATGTGATGAATTTGTTTGATTTTGGAATTCGTAATCATCAGGTGTTCCTGGGACAGGTGTTACTTGGCCATTATGTGTTTATTCTTTCTATATATAGCTGAAATTAGTTTGATTAGAGTTTGTTGAATTTTTTTTACTCATATTTATCTCTTGCAATTTTTCCCCAAGTTTTGGTATCAGTGTTATTTAGACTAAAACAGATTAGATTGTTTTCTTTTTATATATGTTTAACAATTGTTATAAATGTTGGTATTATTGTGTTTGACAGAATTAAGCAGTGAATTCTGTCAGTTTTTGGCAGAATTAACCAGTGAGCCATCTGGGTGTGGAGTTTTCTATGAGAGAAGTTTTAATTACCAGTTACGTTTATTGACAGAGAACTTTAAATTATTTTCTTGTTTGTTTTGGTAAATTGTGCTTTTTGCATAAGTTTTTCTGTTTTGCTTAGTTGTGAATTGTATTGCTATTGAGTTGTTAATAATAATCCCTTATTGCTTTTATTGTGCTTAGCATTTGTGATGTTGCTTATCTTTTCATTCCTGCTATTAGCAATTTGCTTTCTCTCTGTCTCTCTCTTTCTCTTTCACACACACACACACACACACACACACGCACACACACACACCTTTTTCAGTCTAGGGGTTTTGTCAGTCTTATCAGGGGTTTATTTTTACTTAATGAACCATTTTTGCTATTGTTGTCATTTCAGTTTTCTTGTTTATTACATTGATTTCTGTTTTTAATCTTACTTTATTCATTTACCTTTTGGGGGGCTCAATATGCTTTTCTTTTTCTAACTGCTGAAAGTGGAAGCTTTAGCTACTGATACTAAACTGAGGCAGTGACCTCAGGAGAAAAAGAAAGAGAGATCTTAACCAGTGTAGTTCCTGACTTTCAAGAGTGAAAGTCACCCGCTTGTGATTACTCTCCAACATGTTCATGCTGTTCCATCTTGCCCCAGGCTTGTGATTGTCGTCAGCATAAGGTTTCTTCCTGTATGGGTTACTGTGACATTACTCAGGATATACTTTACAAATTCTTACAACATGGCAAACATAACTACCCTATAATTTTAGCTTTTTGTGCTGTATAATTCTTATGTAAAATTATACTCTTTCATAAAATTAATTTGGAATTTTACTTCTTTCCACCCAGGTCTCTGGAATAATTATCTTACTAAGATAGGAATTAAAACTTACAAAATTTACTCTAAAAACATTTGAGTCTGGTATTAGGTGAATGAGTTTATAGGTGAATATTTTGATAGTGAATTATCATTTTTGAATGACCGGTCCTATTCAGTGTCTCACACAGGATGTCTTACCAGTCACAACTGAGGACATGGGCATTACTGCCTAAAAAGTGCAACAAAAGTCCTTAGTATTTAGGTATTAGGAAAAAAAAAAAAAAAAACTCCATCAACACGGTTTCAAATTGTAAGTAGGATTACACTTAATGTGTTAAAATAATAGTGTTTAATGTATATAACTGAAGGTCCTTGAGAAGCTATTTCTTGTAATTTCTCAGTCTTGTGCAGTAAATTTTGATGTCTGATCTTCCACCAGTAATTAATCTCTGACCTTCATACATCACTTAAATGTCCTAGAGCACCAGGTCAGGGCTGAGTGAAACTGAAGCTAGTGCCAATGCAGCTGTTCACCTTCTTGGTTACTAAAGATAAAAGAGTATTGTTTCTATCCACAAATAGTTACAGAAACTACTTAAAAAATACAATGAACTATTTATTGCATCAAGGTTTCACAGGAGATACTTTATTTGGCATTTTAAAGGTAATTTTATTATGATATATCAAAAATACTTGGCAATATCCTTATCCAAAAAGGTATTGACATAGTGAAGGGCAAAGGTGGGATATAGTAGGAGCAAATAAAGAAATTTTCCTTTTCAGAGGTTCTGCCTACAAAGACACCTAAAAATCATATAGTGCCTTTCTCAAATCTTTTTGTTCTTCTCTAACATGTTGTCTTCCAGAAATTATATAAAAGTTCATGTCCTTTGTAGGGACTTGGATGAAGCTGGAAACCATCATTCTCAGCAAACTATCGCAAGGACAAAAAACCAAACACCGCATGTTCTCACTTATAGGTGGGAATTGAACAATGAGATCACTTGGACACAGGAAGGGGAACATCACACATTGGGGCCTGCTGTGGGGTGGGGGGAATGGGGGAGGTATAGCATTAGGAGATCTGCGTAATGTAAATGACAAGTTAATGGGTGCAGCACACCAACATGGCACATATTATACATATGTAACAAACCTGCATGTTGTGCACATGTACCCTAGAACTTAAAGTAGAATATTAAAAAAAATCAATACACTAAAAAAAATAATAAATGATAGAGTTGGCCCGTATATAGTTCTGTGTGTCTATAGCAGAATCCATAACACTGTAAAAGTTTTAAAATTTTAAATGGAAATCAAAATAGTATCCATAAGAATCATCTTTTATAATAAATAATAAGATACTGAAATGAGATTATCAAAGTGCACAAAAGATTGGAAAACCCTCTGTGACACAAAAGGGATGGACAGATATGACTTCTGACTAAACAGACACAATACAACATCTACAAACACTGAAGATACACAAAGAAGAAAGCACATAGAGTTAATGTCATTTTGTAGAAGGTTTGTGAGGCATACCTATTTCTATCTCTTTATACAAATGGAGTCCAGACCAATGTGAATGTTTTTCTGGAAGCAATTTCCCTCATGATTAGCTGAACAGACATTACTATTAATTTTTCTCTTTCTCTTATCTGTCTCTCCAGAGAGTAAGCCCAGCAGAATTTACCTTCAAGAAGGATCTGCAGTCAGCATATTCATCTTTTAAATGGATAATTAGACCTTAGCCTTGTGCACTCTTACTTCATGAAGCTTTGCCAATGACTCATGATTGTAATAATTGTGTATATAATACCAATTATAGCAGCTACTTAATTTGTATTCAACTCTTAAATATCTGATAATTTGAATTTATTTTCTTACTATTTGATGATGTAGTTACGCATTGCATAATTTAACAGACTATTTATAAATGTCTTACATAGACTCTTGAAAAGTATTAGTAAAATTTTCAAGTACAGAGAGTGCATAAACAATCCATTAATTCTTGTTAATTCATTCATTAACAAGAATTAATCCATCCTGTTGCCACACTTGGTACTGTCTCCCCCAACCTATCTCCACACTTGCTGAAATTTCCCTTTCTTCCCTCATTCCCTGTGTGACAAAGTTCTATTTATATCTTATCTTCCAGCACTAACACAGACACTTCTTCCTCCACTTGTTTTCTGTTCTATGCATATTTTATATTTAAAAATACTTTTTACAGTATTGCTTTGGCACAATGTTTCTTTCTCATCACTAAGTCTTCAGCAAATTGAAGCCTATTTTCTAGGCTCCAGTGCCAAAACAGGACTGCTGAATACTACACATATTTTCTTGAGTCTTGAATGATTGCTATCGGTATCTAAACATTCTTAGTTTGGATACCTTGAAATGTTCAATGTCTTTGGAAGATACTGAACAATTTAAATAACATAACTTAGAAAAATATGTTTCTTTCTTCTTAATTAAGAGATAAACTGAAATGAAGCTTCCAAGATTTATTATAAATAAACCCATTAAGAAAGAGAACTGGTTGTACTTTACTTCTTCTCCCTCTAATATTAAGTTAGTGTCATGTCACAAAATCTCCCAGTCTTAAATAATTTAGTATAGTATAATCATAGCTGAACTTTCATTGAACTGTTTCATCAGGTAAGGTAAATCTATGGCTTTTGTTATTTAGTGTTTGGAAGATATATGGGCGAGTGAACGAGAGAATGAAATTATTTCATTAATAACACTCACTATTTTCTTTTTTACAACTGTACCTTACTCTTATCTTCTAATTTATTACCAAATCTCCAAAACAATATATAACTTAACTCTTAATGGATATCCTGAATGCAAGTGCAGACACAGAAATTGGATTCCAATTTTTTTCAAGTCAGACTATGAAACTATTATATGGGAAATTACTCATCATAATATCAAAGTCTGGGGGTCCATGTTAATCAAGTGAAGGCATAACTCAGTTATTCACGATCATTGCGTGAGACACATGTGATCCAAAATCAAGATGAAATAAATGTGGCAGAATGTATATGACTTTGGAAGTTGCAATGTATTCTTTGTGAAACCAGCCTCTTCACTCACTCCTGGCACAACCCTGGTCTCTCTGGACATTCCAATTTCTCTTGCTTTTGTCTGCTACAGTACACCTACTCTTGTTCACCTAATTATTGCCTTATGCCACACAATTATTGCTGTTTTCCTTCAAAGGTTCACCTAACTTTTCAAACACCGCTTTTGTACTACCAAATCCAATAGTAGCTTTTTATATATTATTATACAGAAGACAGTATGATCTTTATGTTATACATATAGAGTAAATTAATTTGATAGAGGTGAATTAATTTGCCCAATGTCAATTAGCTAGTGCACTTGATAGACCCATTTTTTATTTCAAACCTTGTGGGGGGCTTTTCTTCAAAGCTATAGTTTCTCTATGGTTTGAGCTTATAATGAATAAGAGAGAACAAGAATTGGATAAGCTAGGACATTTGCATTTTAAATTATGGGCCTATGGGGAATCACAGGTACCTCTCAGAAAATGCTGTTTACAGAGGTGAAGAGATATTTTTAGGTAGGTACAGAATAACTTCACATCAATAAAATTACAGTTTGTAGTTATCTGGCTACTTTACCTCCACAGACAGTCATAAGGCTTCATGCTTATGAAGCCTTGGATTTCATCTTTTCCGAGTCTCCAACATCCGTCTTGCTTCATGTCCAACCGTGTAAAGCTCATATCAATTTCCCTTTTCCCATTAGCATCACTTCTGCAGTTTGACCTTAGTACAACACAGCACACCCTTCTTCTAGTACACACAAGAGACGTGGATCTGCACAACCCTTACCCTGAGTCGAGCTACCAGGTACTGCCCCTAAAAGGATTGTCCCCTGAGGACACTGAATCATTTATAATCTCCTACTTTATAAGAACAATTGTGAACCTCTCAAGAATATCCTGCACATATTTCTGTTTATGCAAGAGAGCTAGAAACACTTTGCAAAAGTGACATCCACAGCCATAAAATCAACTGGATGGAGTAGGAGACACAGATTAATCTCTACACACTCATTAAGGCTGTTCTGCCCATTGCATGCCCCCTCTTTCTTTTCTTCAATAAAGACCTGGTATCTAAAAAGATTGATTTAATCCTGGAGCTCTTAAATGTAAACCACCTCCTAAAATGTAATCTTAAAAATGAAAACCCCCTGGAAAAAAAAAATAGAATTAATTAAGCTTAACACTCGCCCTTCCTAGAGAGAAGAGAGAGGTTCTCCCAAAGTAACTGGCATGAAGTGAGCTGCCAGGCTTCTGGAAAATCTTTACGCAAAATGACAGATGGAGTTAGTCTGACTTTGTCTCTATTCTGCTGCTTAATGACCTTGGAAATCAAGAAAAACTTTCCTGGGAATTGGCAGCTACAGAAAAAGATCAACGCTTGTCATTTAAAAAAAAAAAAAAAAATGGAGAGACCGAGCTTATTTCATCCATCTCCTGTTTGATTTCTGTCCTTCGATCTAGCTATTACGCCCACATTTTGAAAGGTCAGAGAGTTCAGCTGCATTTTATCTTCAGTAGGTGGGAGGCATCACTTTTAAAAGGTACCATTTTCAGGACAGGAACAAAACAGTTCTAGAGAGGATGATTACAAAGTCAAACCTCAAAGGTTTGATTTACTTGCCAAAAAAACAGAGAGATAATAGTTATGGAACAGGAACAAAAACAATCATGCAATAAGAATAGCATGATTTTTTAAGTGCCTAGTAATTATCATATATTTGAGACTTAATAGAAGTCAGCATGCAATCCTAATGATTTATGTGGTCCTCTCCTACTGTGAAGTATTTTCACTTTATATGCCAGGAGATATTATTTAATTGTTAACATTTTTATTTTTGTTTTTATTATTTCTTCTTTTTCATGGAGAAAATCAAGATTTTCTTGGTGTTAATTTTAGTGAACAAATTAGAAATATTTAATCGTTTAAGAAAAAATTCTTAATAAATCATGCATTTTATGAATAAGGATCTTGAATAGAAATCAGTAATTCAAGGCCCAAGAATCAGTGTCTTACTGTCTTAATTCTGAGCCATAAAGGTGCCCATGAAATAACTGGAAGAGAGGTAAATGGAGATGACTTTTCTATGATTAAGAAACAATAATATGATTGTGTACTCATGCATCCTGAAGAAGTAAACCTTATCACATTTTTCGATTTTGAAATCTGTTACATCTCTATTATTCATCAAATACTTACTGTATTCCAAAGCCATAAATCACAATTGTATCGTAAACTATTATCCTAATGTCCAAGTTTACAGTATGATAGCTAATATCTACATAATTCTTATTTGTCAGACACTCTGCTATGGTCATATGTGAACTGTATTAATTAGTACAAAAATCTCTTTAGATAGGTTCTGGTATTGTCTCTATACTGGAAGAAAGGGAGGAGCATAGAAGTGTAGACACTTGTTCAAGATCATCTAACTAGTACGCAGTTGAGGAGCTGCAGTCTGCCACAAATCTATTTTATCCACTTTGAAATCCCACATGTAATCACTACTACCTCCACCATTTAAAAAGAAGTTTCTTCTTTCCTTCAAAGAGTTCACAGTTTAGAAAAAAAATATTTCCTTAGGATAACAGTACCTATACCTAAAGGATGAAAGCCACTTAGAGGTTTTATGGATGATTTGCATTAGATTTGTATTTTACAAAAGACATTCTGGGAAAAATGTACGGAAGGAATGAGGAAATGAGGCTGCACATAAGCAGGTCAGGCAAAGGCATTATCTAAGATGTGCAGGAGAAAGATGACAGAGCCTGAACCAGTCCAGAAATAGCAAAATAAAAGACATGGGGTTACATCTGTGATATCTTTAGAGAAAAATTATCAAGAAGAGTTGACTGAATGAACTCAATAATATGAAAGAGGCAAAAATCAAGAGAAGAGACATTACTGTGAATAAGGCATTTATTTCAAATCATTTTTCCAATATGATTTGGAAAGAGTTTCGGTAGTAATAGTCATCAAATATTCTAGTATAAGATTAACATATGTAAGTACAAAAAACAAATTGTAGGTGAAATTGATCAATTATCATAAATTTTCTGAGTATTCTTTAGAAAAAATACTGTGATATATACCTCATATATTTGTTATAAGAAGTAAATAATGTAACATTCATAAAGAGTTCACAGATAATTTAGCAGAGAAAATGAATTTACTAAATTAGTTTCTTTTCCTTTCACTACTATGGCCACAGTTAGTTCTTATCTAAGAGAGGTAATTTTCATAAACTAGGGTTTCTTTTTTTATTGATGAAAAACTTTTTGAGACTAGACATTGTTCCAGTCTTGCAAATATAAAAATGAGTGAGGTTCCATTTCTTTCCTTAGCACATGTAAAATAGGAAAATTTAGGCATGGCAGTCCAGAAAACTGCAGTTTACTGAACTCCGTGATAGGCATTGTACAGAGTAATGTTTTTTGGATCAGATTCTTCCTAATTTTTGATAGGGAAGGACTAACTATTGTTACTGTGTTATTTATCTCTGCCTTGAAGTTCTTTTGTCTCTCTTTTCCTCTCTTGCTGTCTTCTTTTGTGGTTCGTTGATTTCTTTCTTTCTTTTTTTTTTTTTTTTTTTTTTTTTTGTAGGGACATCCTTTGAGTCCTTTCTCATTTTCTGTGATGAATTTACTATAGACATTATCTTTTTGGTTACCACTGGGCTTTCATAAAACATGCTATACTCAAAACAATCTATTCTAAGATGATAACTTTAATCACATACAGAAACTCTAAGCATCTACTTCTCCACACACTCTATAGTTACTGATGTCGCAAATTATGTTTTTATTTGTTTTGATTTGTTTGTTTTTGAGACAGGGTTTCACTTTTGTTGCCAAGACTGGAGTTCAAAGGCACCATCTTGGCTCACTTGCAACCTCCAACTACTGGGTTGAAGCCATTCTCCTGCCTCAGCCTCCCGAGTAGCTGGGATTACAGGCATGTGCCACCACGCCAGCTAATTTTGTATTTTTAGTAGAGATGGGGTTTCTCCACGTTGGTCAGGCTGATCTCGAACCCCTGACCTGAGGTGATCCACTCTCCTCGACCTCCCAAAGTGCTGAGATTACAGGCATGAGCCACCGTGCCTGGCCAACTTATGTGTTTTTCTATTGTGTATCCATTAACATATTTTAGATGGTTATTTTTATACTTTCATTTTTAAAAAATTATTTATCAGAATTAAAAGTGATTTAAACACCACCATTACAGTATTAGAGTATTCTGTATTCATCTATATATTAACCTTTGACAGTGAGGTTTATGCTTTCATATGCTTTCTTATTGCTGTCTCATGTGTTTTCATTTCAAGTTAAATTACTTTCTTTAGCATTTCTTGCATTTGTTTTCCTCTCAAAACTTTGAATATATCATCCAACCACCTTCTGGTCTGCAAGGTTCCTCTTGGGAAATCCACTAATATTCTGATGGAATTTCCCTTAAATGTGACAGCTCGTTTTCTACTTACTTCTTTTAAAGTTATTTTTCTTTGACTTTTGATGAGTTAATTGTAATGAATCTTGGCTTGCACTTGTTTTGATTTATCTTATTTGGAAAGTTTGTGCTTTGGAATTTGGATGTTCACTTCCTTCTCCAGATTTCATAATTTTTAAGCTATGATTTTTTTTAAATCTGTTTGTCTCTTTTTCTTTCTCCTCTTTTTGGGATTGTGATCATACATATATTGATAAACTTGATAGTGCCCCTTAAAAGACTTTCTGTATTCTTTTTCTTTTTTTCTTTCTTTTTTTTTTTTTTACTTTTTGCTTCTCTGACTAGAAAGTTGTACATGACCTGACTTTAAGTTCACTGGTTAAATCTGCTTGATGAAGTCTGCTGTTGAGCACTTTTAGTGATTTTTATAGATATCTTCTTTTGGTGCATACTTAATTCCACTTGCAAAATATTTCTCCATAGTATCCCCTTTGTCTAAAATGTATTTCTCTTTCCATGTATTTATTTATTTATTATTTTTATGATTTAAGCTCTGTCTTCTTGTCAGCTTTTGTGTAAAGATATCTTTGGCTGTGCCAGCCTACATGTCTATTTCTTCTCTTTTACCAACAGCACATGTTATAATTTACAATTTTAGTACTTTAACATGCAAACACCATCCCACTTCAAATGACTTACTCATTTGTTTGTGTAACCAAGGAAGTCAGCTTTGAAAAGTGTCAGATTTAACTCCTCGCCACAGGACTGACTTAGAACTGGAACATATTTTGAAAATATATGTCAAGATAATTCAAGTGAACAGATTCTGATAGAATTAGCATGCTATTTGTCCTATTGCCTTTGGTGAGCAGGAACAAGGGGCTGGGAAAGAAGACATATTTCTATATCCTTGAACATTATTGAAGATATCATACATTGCAGATTGAAATGAAGCTATATACATTTGTATATTCACATTGGGATATTTCACACATTATATAATGATGCAGGTTTAGCTATTTTCTGAAATATAAATTGATTTATATGAGTCCCTTTCAGGATGAAGTCTATACTGTTATACATGGTCTGGCCTCTGCCTCTATTTTGAATTCTTCTGTAAATCCACCCTTTTCTCTAGTCACATTGATACATTTTTATGTTCTTGAACTTGTTATGGTGATTAAACATTTATGTTCCTAGATATATTATTTGCTGTACTTTAGTATCTTATTCCTTAAATACTTAATGTATTTCATCATAAAGGACTTCCGTTTATTTTTCCCATTGGGGATATAACCCCCTTATCCCAATCGGGAATACCATAATGAACATTTTTTTCTTTCTTTATTATTTTAAAGCATATGGCTGAGTTCATATTTGAAGATGACAACATGTGGAGCTCTGCAGACCCCTTCCCCAGAAAAACAAGCCAAGCTGGTCAAAACTTAATTAAACAACCATTTAAAGTCTCTGAAAATTGTTCTAAATACATACAAGGAATAAATAAAATTTTATTTAACATTAATTACATTTTGGTAAAAATAGAATGTGCAGCATTTGAACCACAACATGCTTCATCTCCCCCACTTTCCATCCAGCTCACCCTGACAGAAATTGCATTGCAGGCAAGTATAGGCAAGAAGACAGGGCTCTGTCTCCCTTCACAATGCATATAAAGCTTACTGAGTCTCAGAGGGAGTTGGAAAGGGTAAGATACCAGCAATTTTCATCCCTTAGAATATTGGGACACTGACCTCAGCTCCTCCCACCAGTTCATTCATAGGTTAGAATATTGGGACACTGACCTCAGCTCCTCCCACCAGTTCATTCATAGGTCAGAGGTTTCACATAAGGAGAGACAAGTAAGAAGTTCAGAAGCTATAGACCTAACTAGATTAGTAGCTAAGAGAGTCTTGAAAAAAACAAAGAGCCTTTTCAGGATAAATAAAAACTGAGAACTCATTTCTAGTAGACGTGCCTTATAGGAAATACTAAAGGCTATTCTGTAGGCTGAAAACAAATAATCCTAGATGGAAATGCAAATACACATACACACACACAGACACACACACTCACACATGCACACAAACACAAAGAGCACCAGTAAAAGTAATTATATAAGTATAAGATACAGTATAATGCGTATTTTTCCTTTTCTATAATGGATTGAAAAATCATTTGTATATTCTTTTCAAATATGGTTAAATTATTTTTGAAAAGAGTAAGAGGAAAGAACAGTCTTGTCAACAAATGATACTGGGAAAACTGGATATGCATATGCAAAAAACGAAGTTGGATCTTTACACCACATATACAATTAACTAAAATGGATAGAATACCTACATCTAAGAGCTAAACTATTAAACTCTTAGAAGAAAACAAAGGGGGAAACCTATAAAATTGGATTGGGTAATTTTCTTGGATATAATAAAAGCACAGGCAAGAAAGTAAAAAATAGATAAATCGAACTACATCAAAATTCAAAAAAAACCAACTGCATAAAAGTATGCAATCAAAAAGGCAATATATGGAAAGGAAAAAAACATTTGCAAATAAGATCTATCATAAAGGGTTACTATCCAGAATATTTAAAGAACTCATACAACGCAACAATTTTACAAAAGAAAACAATAAAAATGGGCAAAAATTTTCAATAGACATTTCTCCAAAAATGTATTCAAATGGCTGATAAGCACATGAAAAGATTTCAAAATCACTAATCATGAAAATTCAAATCAAAAGCACATTAGGATACCACCTAACACATATTAGGATGGGTATTATAAAAAAAAAAGGACAAGAACACTGAGGCCCTTATTCACCCACATTGTAAATGTAAAACAGTGTGGAGATTTCTTTGAAAAATCAAAATAAAATTACTAAACCCTCTGGAGATTGTTTGCACGTGTGAATATGTGTAACACTATGGAACTGTACACTTAAAAATGGTTGAGATGGGAATGACATAAGCGATACTGAAATAGAACTTTTCAGCAGTTTTCCGTTTGCAAAAACATGAATTTGAGCACCTATTCATGCACAAAAATACCTTCACAACAGCTAAGGAAACCAAGTGAGAGATTAGAGCACTTGAGGCTAGCACAAAACTAAGAAAAGATGTGTTCAAGAGGGTAGAAAGAATAGTTTTATATTGTGCAGACCACTCCTGTCCTAACCCCAGGAAGCACAACATGGAGAAAGATACCCTCATAGAGGAAAGGGAATGAAGTGAACACTGAACTTTGTCTTGGACCCCAGTAGTGGGTCAGCCCAAGTAAATGCTATTGCTATTCAGGCCCTCAAAGCCCCAGACTTTAGGCCGGTAGCTGTGGACTGAGCTTCAGGCCCAACCCAATGCCAGGTGGGCCCCTGAGGCTCAGGTTTGTGCCTGCCCCAGCATCAGTCTGGTCCTTACAGCACTAGTAACCAAGTCAGCGTTTATAGACCCAGCCTTCAGGCCCGATTTAATTGACAAACCAGCCTCCATGGTCCCAGGCGGCATGCTGGCCCCACAGACTTGCTATTCATGCCCTCCCAATACAAAGCCAGACCCACAGCCTTAGGCATCAGGCCAACGGCCTGGGACTCAGCTTCCAGTCCCACTCCAGCTCCTTTATGGCCACCAGGGCCTCAGGCACTAGGCTGACACCTGCAGGCCTAGCCTTCAGGCCAGCATTTGTGAACACAGACTTTAGGCCTGCCCAGAGCCAGAACAATCTCCATGATCCCAGGTTCTAGGACAATTCCCCTAGGGTAGGAATGCAGGCTTACCCTGGTGGACCTAGCCTTCAGGTTTACCCCAGAGCCAAGCTGGCCCTGTGGGTCTGGGCCCATGCCAAGTCTTCACAGACCTAGCCTAAAGGCCTATACCCACATACCCAACTTCCAGGCCAGCTCCTGTGGACCCAAGTTCTAGGCCAAATCCTGTGGACCTAGGCATGAGGCCTGTCCACCAGCTGACCCAGGCACTGGGCCAGTTTGCCTACGGAATCAAGCATCAGGATAGCCTGTGGTCTATGCCAGACAGGCTGTCCAGAGCAATTAGACAATAAAAAAAATAAAAGGCATTGAAATAGGAAAGGAAATGAAACTGTCTCCATTTGCAGATGACATGGTCTTGCATATATACACCCTAAAGACTCCACCAAAAAACCTGTTGGAACTAATCAATAAATTCAGTGAATTTGCTAGATATGATGTCAACACACAAATTTTAGTAATGTTAATGTTAATAATGAGAAAAGTGACATTTTATGGTAATGGTGTCAATATATCTGGAAGTTATAATAATTGTAGACTTATTTTTCACCTAAAATTTACGCTTTATCATAATGAACAAAGGCTGAGAAAATTATCAGGAGAAATAGATAATTTAACAAGTAGAGTCAGAGTCATAACTGCCTCACTTTCAATAATAAATACAGCAACTATGCAAAGGATTAAGAAATGGAAGACCTGAACATACTATAAACAAGCTAGACCTAACATATATATGTGTGTGTATATATATATCTGTGTTTATGTGTGTGTGTATGTGTGTGGTGTGTGTGCTTATGTATAGAATGTTCCACCCAACAAAAGGAGAACACCCATTCTTCTTGATATCAAATGAAACATTCCTCAGCTTAGGCCATAAATTCAACCATCATATAAGCCTCAACAAGTGCCAAATGTTTGAAATCATACAAAGTATGTTTTCTGATTATAATAGTGTAAATTTAGTTACATTAAAAAATTTGGAAACTCACAAATATGTGGAAATTAAACAACACACTACTATATAAACAATGAAACAAGAGCAAATCTTAGGATGATACTTTGAGATAAATGAAAATAAAGACGTAACAGACCAGAACTTACATGATGCAGCTAAAGCAGTGCTTAGAGATAAACTTATAATTGAACTTGCTTACAATTAAAAAACTAGGAAGATCGCAGATCAACCACCATATCTTTGACCTGATAACACTTGAAAAGTGAGAGTAAACTCAATTCAGAGAAAAGAGAAGAAAGAAAATAAGAATTAGAGCTGAAATTAAAGCAGAGATAGGAAAAACATGAGATGAAATAAAACCTAAAGATTGTCTTCAAAAAGATAAACAAAATGGACAAATATTTAGCTTTAAGAACACACAAAAAAGTTGTCTTAAATTACTAAAATTAGAAATGAAAGAGGGACATTACTACCAACCTCACAGATATAAGATTGTATGCTAACATATTAGATAAGTTAAATTGGAAAAGGTTTAGAACAACAAAAATATAAAATCTCCCCCAAAATAAATAGAAAGTCTCAAAATATTTACAATAGGTAAAAAAAGAGTACGTCGGTAAAAAAAATAAAAAAATAACTCTTCTCAAAGAAAAATCCATGATCATGTTGTTAAAACTGATTAAAACTGAGGGATTGCATTGGGAGTTATACCTGATGTAAATGATGAGTTGATGGGTGCAGCACACCAACATGGCACAAGTATACATATGTAACAAACCCGCACGTTATGCACATGTACCCTACAACTTAAAGTATAATAATAAATAAATAAATAAATAAATAAATAAATAAATAAATAAACTGATTAATTCTGGGCGAGGCATGGTGGCTCATGCCTGTAATCCCAGCACTTCGGTAGGCCATGGCCAGCAAATTGCTTAAGCCCAGGAGTTGAAGACCAATCTGTGTGACATGGTGAAACGCCATCTATACTAAAAATACAAAAATTAACTGAGCATGGTGGCACACACCTGAGGTGGGAGGATCATTTGACCCAAGAAGTAGAGGCCACAGTGAGCTGAGATTGTGCCACTGCACTGCAGTATGGGCAACACAGTGAGACTCCATTAAAAAAAAAAAAAAGAAAGAAAAAGTACCTCATGTTCATAGATTGGAAGGCATCATATTATAAATGTGATGATATTGCCCCAATTGATCTGTAGTTCCCTGTCATCCATATCAAAAAACAAGATGATTTCTTGAGGATATATAATATATATGCTGGTTCTAAAATTTATATGAATATTTGGAATTACCAAAATAAATTTGAAAGAGAAGAACAAGTTGAAGAATTTACACTTCCTAAATTGAGCTAATTGTAAAGATACAGTAATGAAGACAGTGTGGTGATGACATTAGGGTAGACATATAGATCAATGGAATAGAACTGATAGCCCAGACATAAACCCTCACATTTATGGGCAGTTGATTTTTAAGAAGAGTACCAAGAAATATAATGGGAATAAAATAATCTTTTCAATAATTTATGCTAGGACAACTAGATATCTTTAAAAAAAATAGTGTTGGATTCCTACCTCGCATCTTATAAAAAATATTAAAAATTTTGACTCAAAATAGGTCAAAGACTTAAATGTATAAGCTAAAACGATAACACTCTTACAAGAAAACCGAGACCTAAATATTTGTGACCTTGAATTAGGCATTGACTTAGGCAGTAATTTCTCAGCTATGACACCAAAAATACAGGAAACAAATGATAAAATAAACTGCATATCATCAAAATTATTTTATGTGTGTGTGTTTCAAAGGCACCATCAGGGCAACTAAAAGATAACACTAAAGAATGGAAAAAGGCCAGGCATGGTGGCTCGCACCTGTAATCCCAGCACTTTGGGGGGCCTAGGCGGGTGAATTACCTGAGGTCAGGAGTTCGAGACCAGCCTGACCAACATGGTGAAACCCCGTCTCTACTAAAAATACAAATAAATTAGCCAGGCGTGATGGTGGGCACCTGTAATCCCAGCTACTCAGGAGGCTGAGGCAGGAGAATCCCTTGAACCTGGGAGGCAGAGGTTGCGATGAGCCAAGATCGTGCCACTGCACTCCAGCCTGGGCAACAGAGCAAGACTCCATCTCAAAAAAAAAAAAAAAAAAAAAAAAAAAGAAAAGAAAAAAAAAACCAGGGACTCACCTCTTGGGTATATAAATAATTTTTACAACTCAATAAAAACCCAAACAATTCAATCATTTAATGGTCAAGTAAGTAGACTTTTTTCAAAAAAAAAAAAAAAAGCAAATGGAAATAAGCACATGAATTGATAGTCAACATCATTAGCCACAGGAAAATGTAAATCAAAACTATAATTAGATACCACTTCACATTGGTTAGCAGGACTATAAGCAAAATGACAGAAAATAAGTATCAGCAAAGATGTGGAAACGTTGGAACTATAACATACTGCTGATGAGAACCTAAAATGGTACAACTGCTTTGGAAAACAGTTTGGCATTTCCTCAGACTATTCAACAGAGTCGCCATGTGCTCCAGCACTTCTACTCCTAGGTATACACCCAAGAGAACTGAGAACATATTTCCATGCAAAAAAAACATATACACAAAGTGTGGCATTATTCATAATAGGTAAAAAGTGGAACAAACCCTGATGTTCATCACCCGATGAATGGATAAACAAAATATACACTTAATAAAGAATGTTATTGGCTGGGCACGGTGGCTCATGCCTGTAGTCACAGCAGTAGGCCATGCTGTGAGTGGGCAAAGCCTGTTGTATTTCGCTCCTTCACATTTTATAGCCATTTCTTTGTTTCATTTGCTTTACCCCAGATGAGCCTTTTCTCCCTAAGTGTTTTTTGCTGTGATTTCATTTAATTAAAGACCACTGCTTGATGTTGGAATAATCCCTTCTAGAGATGTTTTGGGGCTAGTGGAATACACCATTCCATGAAAACAATTTTTTTTTTTGGATATTTTGAGTATTTATTTTCTAGAGAATATAAACTTTAATCTTTTTTTTTTCTGTTGTGATGAAATAGGTGGTGATAAGTAAATGCACAATATGCTTTTATGGCCATAGGCAAATTTCCTGTGTTAAGACATATTCCAGCCCGTATTTTCACTTAAGAAAATTTCTGAGAAAACAGGTAAATGAGAATGGCATTATTCTAAGAAGAAATTAGTTCACTCTGTTTTTTAAAAAGTATGTATTTGCAAACATTTTTGTCATCATTAAACTTATCAGTTAAGAACTGAGTTAATCTGTAACTTCATCAGCCTCCAGAATAGCACATTCACCAAAGTCAACAGAAATCCCAGCAGTGTAAATGTGGCGAAGACTTTGCGAGTAGCACTCAGAACCAAAACATGTATAGAAAATGCTGATGGTGTCTTCAAGTTATTCTTTATTTTAATTCAAGCACAGTTGCCTAAATTCTTATGGAAGAAAACCCATTTCTAGTATTTGCATCTCATTCCTGGAACAGTATAGCTTCATATTGCCACTGTTTACATGAAATGTACTGTAATATAAATGGCTTTCATAAAAGTTGCCAACTTCCAACCACCTGCTGTATGCTGACAGCAGTAGCAGCAATTCTGCTGCAGCAAAATAATACTCAGTTGCAATACCTCCTGTCAGATCCACAAATCGTTCTCTTAGGTTATGTGGTTTGTTGGAATAAGACCATCTTTACTAATATTCCTTTGCTACCTCTCAGCCTTCCCAGCATTATTTGCTTTGATTGATTCCATGGTAGCATGGGGCAAGCAGAAATGTGATCTTGTTTGGAAACCTCATTTTTCTGCAGTTCCTTTAGGGAGAGGCAACTGAAAATTATAAGGTTCAGAGAGTTTGCAGATGGAAATAGGCCCAATGACAGTAAGTTCAGTGTGAAATGGAAATGCTCTCCTGCAGCTGTTTCCGTTGCATTTTTCCAGCAATGTCTGATTGCAACACTTGGAATTTTACAGGAGCTGATGGACTGGGGTATCAGAAAGAAAAGACTTGGGATACCCCTAAATTAATCTGGTGCACAGAAGTACTAGAGTGGATACCAGATATGTTCTCCATGTACTGAGATATGTTGCTATGATTTGGAGAAAATTATCAGAAAATAATAATGGAAGGGTAGGTTTTCTCCAGTAAAAGTTCTAAAACACAAATCATTCATCAGTGGCCGCTCAGCAGCAGGTAAAAGAGCACATTCTCAAAGGATCCCAGCAGCCAACAAAAGTGGGTTAAGCGATCCAAGTACATGTGCCTGGTTTTATACTGGAGTGACCACTGAAAACTGTGGGCACCTGGGCAATTCTTGCCCTTTTCAAAAGATACAGCTGCTTCTCCATTCCTGCCTATCCTTGCCATCCTAAATGTAAGCCCACATTTGCCATATTTCAGTTTTGTTTCCAGGAAAAAGTCAGAAATTAAAAGTTTATGTAAAATATCCTAAATTCCAAGTCAGAGGGCAAGGCAGCCTGGGTGATACAGTCTTCATGACACAGGACAGAGTAGACAGCAGCAAGGAACATACCTGGATTGGGAAGTGGGAGGAGCAAAAAGCAATGGAAGATACTGCTTTCTCATTCCATCTCCTCACTGATAGACTCCACGTTTATTCCTCAGTCCTCATACTGATTTTGACACAGGTGATTACTTTCTTCTTCTTATGCCATAAACTTCATTTGGCTCATAGAACATTACCTTCTCCTGGTTTTCTTCCACGTCTATTGGCTGTCTGTCTTATGTACTATTTTAGATCCCCCTCCTTCAAGACTTGGTTTCATCTGTGTTGTTCTCTATCGTGCAAATCCAAGAGACTTAAATATCATTTATATGGCAATCGTTCCAAATTTATACTAGCATTAACTAATTAGACTTCAAACACTAGGCTGTTACCTACTCAACTTTACTAATTATCTGCAATGATTTTCTCAACCTTAGCATGCTCAAAACCGACTCAGTGTTCATCCTAAACTACTCTAAACTCGTCTTTATTATTTTATTGAATAATAATGATTACTAAATTTTACCAAAATATAATAATTATAATACTAAATATATATGTACACATACATACACATACATCTCCACTTGCTTTCTGTAGTCCCCCTAGAATATAAGCTATATGATGCAAAAGGTAGTTTTGTAAACATATTCATAAGGAATATCTTTGTAAAGATTGCCATTGAATGCCATATATGTTCATAGTTGTTTATATTTTTATCCCTTCCGTGATGTCATGTTGCCATATTAAGTTTTAAACAAAAATTATATAGGTGCCAGATATGAATACAGTAAAATGTATGTATCACATACATTTAGTAATATATATTTTGTTAACAATGTATGTATGCCTGCATCATTTTAGACAATATGCTGTGGGCTAAAGATGAACAAGTCGTAGACATTGATTGGTCTGATGCAGCTGGTTTAAAGTTTCCTTGTTAAACATGGCATCCTCAAGATGGCATCTTTACCTCTGTCTCAAGACCCAATTAAGATCAAAGAAAGGAATGAATGAATCACCTGTGACAACACTGATAGTGTGGTAGACTGAATCATTATTCTTTCTCCCCCCAAAAAGGATATTCTCATTATAATCTGTAAATATATTACCTTATGTAGCAAATAGAGCCTTAAAGGTGTGATTAAGTTAAGAATCTTGAGATAGGAAGATCACTCTAAATTATCAAGGTGGGCCCAATGTAATGATAAATGTCCTTATAATTAGGAGGCAAGATTGTCAGAGGCTTATAAGATAATGTGACAGTGGAAGCAGGGATCAGAGAGAGAGAGAGAGATTTGAAGAGGACGATGGTTTGAAGATGGAGGAAGTGAACAAGAGCCAAGAAGTGCAGGTAACCTTTACCTGCTGTAAAAGGCAAGGGCACAGGTTGTCTCTTAGAACTTTCAGAAGGAACACAGCTCTGCTAACATCTCAATTTTCAGAAATTGAAAAACATGCTATGTAAAATTATACCAGTGACTTGGAGGTGAAAGAACAGAAATGATGAAAACAGGTGGCCTCTGAGGAGTGATCCCGGATGGAGTATGGAGAGGCCTGTGACTTTTCCTGCCTTCTGTAAAATGTGCTTATTAAAGTGTGTATGCATGCATTATATTGATAAGAATTATTGTCACTCTGGGTTCAAATAGTGACTTTCAATCATTGATACAATAGATCTAATGGTCTTGATGGGTCTTGATGCTCTACCTAATATGTATTTTCCTCTTACTTCATACTGATGAATCCCCCTCCCCATTCATCACCCACACACAATTTAAAAACAAATAAACAAACTACATTTGCCAGTAATGGCTAATGAGACACAAGCAGGACTGATTCGGGGCAGGTGTGAGGGCTTTGTTATTAATAATATGCACGATGTCCCCATCATTCGTTCCTTTATTCCTGTGGGGATACAAATGTGAAAGTGGAAATAAAAGAGTCTTCTTGCGAATTCAAGGCAATTCATAGTAGAAAACCACGTACAAAGAAGCATTGAGCGGAAAAATGTAAGAACTTGAGTACCTTATGGCATCATGAAAACTCTATTTCTCTCCATTGGCTGTGTCTGAGTTTCTTATTATGTTAGAGAATAAACACTTTATGATTTCACTTTCCAGATTTTAGTAAACTAATCTGGATCAAATAAAATTTGAAACACCTAGATAATGATAGCTATATCCACTACATTAAGTGTTATATAGAATAACAGAAGAAAGTATGAAATATGATCCCTATACCAAGCTGTGTATAATCTTAAAAATATATGAAAATATACTTTTATCTTGCTGTACTACTTAATGTTTGTAGTTGCCAGAAAATCTCCTTGCAACAATTGATTTTGTTTGTTAGAATGTTTTCAGATAAATTACATATCCATTTAATAGAAGATTTACAATAAACTTGAAAATCTGACATTTTTAAAAAGCAGAAAATGAGTCTGTGAAAGTTCAAGTAACTTTCTAAAAAATGTATATACAACGTATTTCCTAACTAGAATCCAAGTGAGGCGGACCTTCTTCCCTCCCTCTGCTCCCCCTCTCTCCCTCCCTCCCTCCCTCCCTTCCTTCCTTCCTTCTTTCCTTCCATTCTTCCTTTCTCCCTTCCTCCTCCTTTCTCTGTTTTTCTCCCTCCCTGCTTTTCTTTCTTTTCATTCATTCTCTTTTCCTCCCTCCTCCTTTCCCTCCTTTGTTTCTCTTCTTCATTTATTATATATTTCTAGCATAAGATATATGTGATATAATTCAGTGGCATTAAATATATTCACACTATTGTGCAACTATCAACACTATCCATTTCCAGAACCTTTTTTCTTATCCCAAACAGAAACTTTATCCATTAAATAACAGCTCCCCATTTCCTCCCCACACTCATCCCCTGGCAACCATCATTCTACATTCTGTCATTATGAATGTTAATACCTTAGGTACCTCATATAAATGGAATAGTAGAGTATTGGTCTCTTTGTGACTAGCTTATTTGACAGTATGACCAAAGTTCATCCGTGCTGTACCATGTTTCAGAATGTCCATCTGTTTTAAGGCTGCATAATATTCCATTGTATGTATATATCACATTTTATCTATACATCTGTTGATGAACACTTGGCTTACCCACACCTTTTGGCTATTGTGAATTACACTGCTATAGACATAGTTGTACAAATATCTCTTTAAGGCTATGTTTTCATATCTTTTTGATATATACCCAGAATTGGAGTTGCTGAATAATATGATAATTGTATTTTCATGTTTTTGAGAAACTGCCATATTTTTTTCTATAGTGATTTGCACAATTTCCATCAACAGTGTACAAGGTTCCCGATGTCTTCACCTTCTCTCAAAAATTTGTTAATGTCTGTTTGTTTTAATAGGAGCCTTTCTAATAGATGTGAGGTGGTGTTTCATGGTAGTTTAATTTTCACTTTCCTGATGATTACTATCTTAAGCATCTTTTCATACACTTATGGGAAATGTGTATATCTTCCTTTCAAGTCCTTTGCTTATATTTATCAGGATTGTTGTTGTTGTTAATGAAGTACATAGATGTTCTTTATACGGGATATTAACCCCTTATTAGGTATATAGTTGCAAATATTTTCTCCCATTTGACAGGTTGCTTTTCAACCTGTTGTGTCTTGATTCTTAGAAAGTTTTAATTTTGATGTACTGCAACTTGTCTAATTTCGTTATTTTTTTTTAAATTTTGGTGATATATACAATAAATCATCGACAAATTTAATTTCAGAAAGTTTTCATCTATGTTTTCTTCTAAGAATGTTGTGGTTTTAGACCTTAATTTATATATTTGATCAACTTTGAGTTAATTTTGACATATGGTATAAATTAAGAATCCAACTTCATTCTTCTGAATGTAGAAATCCTATTTTCCCAGTAGCATTTATTGCAAAGATTGTCTTTTCCCCATTGAATGGCTTTGGCACCTTTGTTAAAAGGTACAAACGTATATGTAGGAGGTAGGAGGTTGTTTTTGGCCTCTATTTTATTTCCTTGTTTTATATGTTTGTGTTTATGCCAGTACCAGAAATTCGATTACTGTAAGTAACTTTATAATAAGGTTTGAAATCAGAAAGCGTAGGACCTCCAACTTCACTCTTCTTTTTCAAGATTATCTTTGTTATTTGGGGTTCCTTAATGTAAAGATTGTTCCATTTGGGGTAGGGGGTTAGAGTGGATTTTTCTATTTCTGAAAAGTAAACATTGTTGAGATTTCATTAGGAATTGTATTGAATCTGTATATCATTTGGGTCATACTGACATCTTAACAACATTCAGTCTCTGAATCCATGCACATGGGGTGTATTTCCATTGCTTTCATCTTCTTTACTTTCCTCCAGCAATGTTTTCAAGTTTTTGATTGTTCAATTTGTTCTTTTCCTTGATTAACTTCATTCCTAAACATTTCATTCTTCTCAATTATATAGTAAATTGAATTGTTTTCTTAATTTTCTTTTCTGATGGCACATTGTTAGGGTGTAGAAACACAAACTGATTTTTGTGTATTTACTTTATCTCTTGTGACTAAGTTTCATTTGTTAATTTGTTTCAACATTTTATGTAGAATCTTTAGTGTTTTTTTTTTTTTTTTTTAATTTATTTATTTATTATTATACTGTAAGTTGTAGGGTACATGTGCATAACGTGCAGGTTTGTTACATATGTATACTTGTGCCTTGTTGGTGTGCTGCACCCATCAACTTGTCATTTACATCAGGTATAACTCCCAATGCAATCCCTCCCCCCGCCCCCCTCCCCATGATAGGCCCCGGTGTGTGATGTTCCCCTTCCCGAGTCCAAGTGACCTCATTGTTCAGTTCCCACCTATGAGTGAGAACATGCGGTGTTTGGTTTTCTGTTCTTGTGATAGTTTGCTAAGAATGATGGATTCCAGCTGCATCCATGTCCCTACAAAGGACACAAACTCATCCTTTTTTATGGCTGCATAGTATTCCATGGTGTATATATGCCACATTTTCTTTTTTTTTTACATATAAGATTATGTTGTCTGTGAACCGATACAATTTGATTTATTCCTTCTTAATTTAGATGACTTATATTTCTTTCTCTTGCCTAATTGCTCTGGCTAGACCTTTAGCTACTATGTTGAGTACAAGTGGTAAGTGCAGGCACCTTTGTCTTTTTCCAGATCTAAGAGGAAAAGCTTTAAATCTTTGTCCTTTGAGTAAAATATTGACTCTGAGCTTCTCATAGATGGTCTTCATTGTGTTGACATAGTTTCCTTGTATTCCCAGGTTATTGATTATTTTAATCATAAGAGAGGTTAAATCTTGTCAACCACACTTACTCCATCAATTGAGATACTCATATTTTGTGTGTTTTCATTCTGTTAATGTGTTGTATATTAATTGATTTTCATATATGGAACTAGTCTTGCATTTCTGAAATAATTCTACTCCACTTTCTACTTGTGTGTAATCCTTTTAATGTACTGTTGAAATCTGTTTGTTAGTATTTTGTTAAGAATTTGTGCATCAGTGTTCATTGGGGATAAAGATATATACTTTACTTTACTTGTAGTGTTTTTGTCATGGTTTGGTTTCCGGAAAATGCCGGCCTCCAGAGTGAGTTTTGAAATGTTCCTTTCTCTTCAAACTTTCGGAAGCATTTGAAGAGGATTTGGTGTTAATTATTTCAATGTGTGTGTGAGAATTCACCAGGCTTATCATTGTTTGAGAGGATTTTAATTATTGATTCAATCTCCCTTCTAGTTAAAGGTCTGTCATAGTTCCTATTGATGATTCAGTCTTGCTACATTGAGTTTTCCAGGAATTTACCCATTTTATCTCGGTTACTCAATGTTTTGGCATATAATTGTTTATAGTATTCTCTCATAATCGTTTTTATTTCTGTAAAATAAGTTTTTCTGTCACCTATTTTATTCTCATTTTAGTTATATGAGTCTTCCCTCCTTTTTTCTTAGTTAAGCTAGCTAAAGATTTACTAAATTTTGTTACTCTTCTCAAAACATCAACCCTTGCTTTGTTTATTTGAGAACTGTTTTTCTATTCTCTATTTTATGTATCTCTCGTTGAACCATTTATTATTTCCTTCTTCACATTGGCTTTGGTTTTATTTTGTTATTTTTTTTCTAGTTTTATGTTAAAATTTTAAGTTGTGATTTGAGATATTTCTTTGTTCTTAATTTAAGCATTTATAGCTATGAATTTTCTGTAAGCACTGAATTTGTTGCATCCCATAAGTTTTGTTCTTTTACATTTTCAATATATTTTCAATATATTTTATCATTTCTTTGAGATCTGTTTTTTGATTCATTAGCTGTTTGTCTCTATTGCTTAATTTTTACATATATGTTGATTTTCCAATTCTCCTTCTGCTTTTGATTTCTAATTTCCTTCCATTGTGTTTAGAAAGATACATTGTATAATTTCAAAATTTTGTAATTTATTAAATATTGTTACTTTGGGAGGCCAAGGTGGGTGGATCATTTGATGTCAGGAGTTTGAGACCAGCCTGGCCTACATAGTGAAACTCGGTCTCTACTAAAAATACAAAAATTAGCCAGTCATGGTAGCATACGCCTGTGGTCCCAGGTACTTGTGAGGGTGAGGCAGGAGAATCACTTGAACCCGGGAGGCGGAGGTTGCAGTAAGCAGCGATCGTGCCACTGTACTCCAGACTGGGCGACAGAGTGAGACTCCATCTAAAAAAAAAAATTGTTTTGCAGCTCACGTATAGTCTATGATAAAGATTGTTCTGTGTGCATTTGTGAAAAATGCACAATCTTCTGTTGTTGGGTGAAGTGCTCCATAGGTGTCTCTTAAGTCTAGTTGTTCTGTAGTGTTAGACTGTTCTAGTTCCTTAATGCCTTTCTGTGATTGTTCTATCCATTATTGAAAGCATTATATAAAAGTTCCTACTATTATGAAGAACTGTCTATATTTACCTTAATTCTGTTGATGTCTGCTTCATTAATCAAGGACTGTTGATGTGTGGTTGATGTGCCTAAATGTTTAAGATTTTTATATCTTTTAATGAATTGACCATTTCACCATTGTATAATGCTCTAATTTGTAATGGGGTCGTGTTTTCCTTTAGGAGTTTTTTTTCCTAAAATGTGTACTGTCAAATATTAATGTCATTACCCCTGCTCTCCTTTGGTGACATTTTTATAGCATATAATTATTCACCATTTTACTTTCAACCTATGCTTTTCTTAGATCAAAAGTGAGATTCTTATATGTAGCACACAGTTGTGTTCTGTTTCTTTGTATTCATTCTGCCATTGTGTCTTTTGATTGGGGATTTTAATCCACTTAAATTTAAAGTAATTACTGATAGAAAAGAACTTATTATCATATTTTATTTATTTATTTTCTGTATATCTTAAATAATTTATGTCCTTCTGTTTCATCACTACATGTCTTTGTTTTTGGTTGATTTTGGTAGTATGATCTATTGAAATTTTGTTACTGTGGTTATTAATCCTCCTAAAGCTATAATCATACATTTTAAATCGGTAAGAACTTAGTGTACAAGCAAAATATTGACTACAGCTATTCCCCTGCCTTCCTTTACGCTATGTATGTCACAAACCATGCCTTTTCTATGTTGTATACCGAGTAACATAAGTTTAGAGTTATTTTTATGCTTTTCTCTTTCACATTCTATAAAATAATAAAATATACTTAGTCACAAAAATACATATGATAATTACGGCCTTTATATGTGTTCATATTTTACCTTTAACAGAGAACCTTATATTTTCATATGGTTTTGCTTACTGTCCTTTCATTTGACTAGAATGATGTCCATTAGCATTTCTTGCAAGTTAGGTTTAGTGATAATACATTCCATCAGCTTTTATTTATCTGGGATGATCTTATTTTCTACTTAATTTTTGAAGGTCAGTTTCACTTCACTAGATATAGCATTCTTGGTTTTCTTTTGTATGTATATATATGTGTGTGTGTGCATGTTCATATTTTTTATCGTAGACTAGATAATTTCAATTGTCTTATTTTCAAGTTGACTAATTCTTTCTTCTGCCTACTCATATCTGCTGTCAAACACCTCTAGTAAGTTTTCATTTTAGTTATTATACTTTTCAACTCCAGAATTTCCATCTGTGCTTTAAAAATTTTATCTCTGTTAAAATTTTTAGTTCATTTGTATATATTTTTTATTTCCTTAGTTCTTCGAAAACTTTTTTCTTAGATATTTGAATATACTTAACACAGTTGTTAAAAAGTATTTTCAATTGTAAGCCTAACATTTTGCCTTGCTTAATGATGGATTTTGTAAATTAATTTAATTCCTTTGAATTAGCCATGTTTTCCTTTGTGTTTGGTTCCTTTTTTAATGCTTTGTGGTTTTTTGTTATGAATTTGACATTTGCCTATAAAACATGTTAACTCTGGAAATCTCCCCATTCCTCATCATTTCCTGCTTTTGCTTTTGTTTTTAACTGTTGAAGACAGAAGTGATATGTTTTTCCAGACTTTTCAAAACTATTTTTTGCAAAGACTCTCTTTGTCATGTGTGATCATTCAAGTTTTTTGTTTCTTCAGCTCATGTTCTGTTAAGGTTTTTATACAGATTTCCCTGGATGTGAAAAGCTGAAACAAACAAACAAAAAACCCAATATATTTATGAAAGAGAGAATAACCACTTTTCTAAAAGTCTTTACAGATGGGCTCTGTACTGGTACAGTCCTTCTCCACTTAGCTAAGCTTGCTCTTAAGTCTAGGGACCATTTAAGTACAACTTTTTTGTTTGTTTGTTTTTGTTTTTCTTATTTTTATTTTTATTTATTTTTGTTTTTTATTAATATTATACTTTAAGTTCTAGGGTAAATGTGCATAACGTGCAGGTTTGTTACATATGTATACCCGTGCCATGTTGGTGTGCTGCACCCATCAACTCGTCAGCACCCATCAACTCGTCATTTACATCAGGTATAACTCCCAATGCAATCCCTCCCTCTTCCCCCCTCCCCATGATAGGCGCCGGTGTGTGATGTTCCCCTTCCCGAGTCCAAGTGATCTCATTGTTCAGTTCCCACCTATGAGTGAGAACATGCGGTGTTTGGTTTTCTGTTCTTGTGATAGTTTGCTAAGAATGATGGTTTCCAGCTGCATCCATGTCCCTACAAAGGACACAAACTCATCCTTTTTTATGGCTGCATAGTATTCCATGGTGTATATGTGCCACATTTTCTTAATCCAGTCTGTCACTGATGGACATTTGGGTTGATTCCAAGTCTTTGCTATTGTGAATAGTGCCGCAATAAACATATGTGTGCATGTGTCTTTATAGCAGCATGATTTCTAATCCTTTGGGTATATCCCCAGTAATGGGATGGCTGGGTCATATGGTACATCTAGTTCTAGATCCTTGAGGAATCGCCATACTGTTTTCCATAATGGTTGAACTAGTTTACAATCCCACCAACAGTGTAAAAGATGTTCCTGTTTCTCCACATCCTCTCCAGCACCTGTTGTTTCCTGAGTTTTTAATGATCGCCATTCTAACTGGTGTGAGATGGTATCTCATTGTGGTTTTGATTTGCATTTCTCTGATGGCCAGTGATGATGAGCATTTTTTCATGTGTCTGTTGGCTGTATGAATGTCTTCTTTTGAGAACTGTCTGTTCATATCCTTTGCCCACTTTTCGATGGGGTTGTTTGGTTTTTTCTTGTAAATTTGTTTGAGTTCTTTGTAGGTTCTGGATATTAGCCCTTTGTCAGATGAGTAGATTGCAAAAATTTTGTCCCATTCTGTAGGTTGCCTGTTCACTCTGATGGTAGTTTCTTTTGCTGTGCAGAAGCTCTTTAGTTTAATTAGATTCCATGTGTCAATTTTGGCTTTTGCTGCCGTTGCTTTTGGTGTTTTAGACATGAAGTCTTTGCCCATGCCTATGTCCTTCAACAGCCCTTCATGCTAAAAACGCTCAATAAATTCGGTATTGATGGAACGTACCTCAAAATAATAAGAGCTATTTATGACAAACCCACAGCCAATATCATACTGAATGGGCAAAAACTGGAAAAATTCCCGTTGAAAACTGGCACAAGACAGGGATGCCCTCTCTCACCACTCCTATTCAACATAGTGTTGGAAGTTCTGGCTAGGGCAATCAGGCAAGAGAAAGAAATCAAGGGTATTCAGTTAGGAAAAGAAGAAGTCAAATTGTCCCTCTTTGCAGATGACATGATTGTATATTTAGAAAACCCCATTGTCTCAGCCCAAAATCTCCTTAAGCTGATAAGCAACTTCAGCAAAGTCTCAGGATACAAAATTAATGTGCAAAAATCACAAGCATTCTTATACATCAGTAACAGACAAGCAGAGAGCCAAATCATGAAGGAACTTCCATTCACAATTGCTTCAAAGAGAATAAAATACCTAGGAATTCAACTTACAAGGGATGTAAAGGACCTCTTCAAGGAGAACTACAAACCACTGCTCAGTGAAATCAAAGAGGACACAAACAAATGGAAGAACATACCATGCTCATGGATAAGAAGAATCAATATCGTGAAAATGGCCATACTGCCCAAGGTAATTTATAGATTCAATGCCATCCCCATCAAGCTACCAATGAGTTTGTTCACAGAATTGGAAAAAACTGCTTTAAAGTTCATATGGAACCAAAAAAGAGCCCGCATCTCCAAGACAATCCTAAGTCAAAAGAACAAAGCTGGAGGCATCACGCTACCTGACTTCAAACTATACTACAAGGCTACAGTAACCAAAACAGCATGGTACTGGTACCAAAACAGAGATATAGACCAATGGAACAGAACAGAGTCCTCAGAAATAATACCACACATCTACAGCCATCTGATCTTTGAGAAACCTGAGAGAAATGGGGAAAGGATTCCCTATTTAATAAATGGTGCTGGGAAAATTGGCTAGCCATAAGTAGAAAGCTGAAACTGGATCCTTTCCTTACTCCTTATACGAAAATTAATTCAAGATGGATTAGAGACTTAAATTTTAGACCCAATGCCATAAAAACCCTAGAGGAAAACCTAGGTAGTACCATTCAGGACATAGGCATGGGCTAAGTACAACTTTAAGTTCTTCTTGGGCCTTTTCTGAGCATGCATATTTCCTGGGCATGTGAATGGCTTTCTAATTTCTGCTGTATATATGGTTGCCTTTTAATACTTTAACTTACCAAAGCTTTTCAGTCCAGCTTCTCCTCCAAGCCTTAGATTACATTTTTCTGTCTCTTACAATCTCTTCCCCTAAGCCTCTCTGGGTGTCTAGTCTCCTTACATCTTTTAAAAGCACTGCCCAGTCACTGACCCCCACCCCAACACCCTTTTTTTAAATTTTTTACTGGCTTCCAAGTTATGAGAAACACAGACATACCTTGTATTAGTCCTTCAGGTATCCTGCAGACAGGTTATAATGAATTTACACAATAATTTGATAAAAAGGTCTGCTCTGCTGCCTCCACTTTGGAGAGGCGGGGGATGGAACTAAGGACCAGGTTACTGCCTGCCCAGGTCAAAGACCACCACTGTACCACGGAGGAGATAGGACAAATACAAGTGAAAACAACATGATACTATCTTACCAATTTGCAGATAGCTTTCTGTTAAAAAATTGAGCATTTGGCCGGTTAATATAAACTTTTGACTGCTTTTCAGAGCTCAAAGTTGGTTTAGCTGCCGGCTATTTTTTTTCCATATTTCTATAGAAGAACAAGAACTTGGAAATCCACAGTCTTTCATTTTGCTGATTAAAATATATTTTAATGGTAATGATTATTCAATCATTTTGTTAACGTTATTATAAGACTATCGATTTAATATATTTGCCATACACAGCACATGAAAATCATCTGAGTCAAAATGTCTCTGGGCATCATTCTGAGTGCCTGATCCAGAACCCATGAGGGTGACGTCCGGGATACTTCATGGTAATCATGTAATCACAGGTTCCAATCATAGTTTTATGTACACTGCAGTTTGTGAACCGCTGCACTATACCATGCTTTCAAGAGAAGACGCATAGAAAAAGTCTTTGCTATTCAGAATAGAAGCAGAAAGTATTTATTGGGAGATTGAATATTAGTGACAGAATTCAGTAACCCAGTCCTACAATCCTGCTGCAAGAAGAAAATTAACCAAGAAATAAGAAAGTCAAGAGCAGAAGCAAATTGAGAGAAAAGTTTCCTACATTATAAGTGATGAAAACTCTTTGTTCTCTCTCTAAATTTCACAAAATGTGCTTAACGAATGTGTAACAGCCTTCAACAACTTTTCTACTGAAAGATTCATATGTCAGAATTGCTAGAGATCCCTCCTAGCCATTCTCCAGAATTGTTTCATCTCTTTACAAGAAAATACACAGTGTAAGGTTAACTATAGGCCTATGTCTGAAAGAATGGCTTGCCTGTCTACTTGAAATAAATAATACGAGTATTCAAAAGTTCATCTTCTTTTCAGCACAATTGGCTGGTGGCAGCTCTGGCATGACAAACGCTGAGTGTGGAAACACCTGGAATCTTTGAGGGAGTGCAAATAAATGGCATCATGAAGAATAAATCACCAGCACTCTTTTTCCAAATGAATTATGTAATTCAGAAAGAAAAAGAAACCTCATTTTGTGTTTTGCTTTGTTTTAAATGAGACATGTTTGTTTAGCCAATGAAAAATACCAGAGCCTAATGACCCTGGGCCACTTCAAATGACTCTATTTTATGTATTGTATTGCCATTCTTTAATGCTATTCTCTCTATAATTAAGATTGAATTCAAGTAGTCAACAAAAGCTTTGCATCAGTTTAACCACTGTGTTTCTTACAACATGAAATATTAATCTTCATTCCAAAAAACAAGACTATACCAATTTTATGTGCGAAGCCACAACAGAATGCATACCTCTCTGCCCGTAAGTAACTGCTAGTAATGGAGGTAATCGAGGTTGAATATCTTAATGTGTCATACCATTTCCTTATGTGTAATTTACGGATCATAGTATCAACTCTATGTGGTTGTGAGATTTAAATGAAGCCACATATGTAGAACTTAAAATTAAGGAGTTGCGTGTTTAAGAATTGAGGAAGGGGCAGACTTACTGGCTTCAGGTGAGACATAACACATTCTCATGAGACATTGCCATTCTCAGCTGTAGTGGCTTCAGGGAGAAACTCCTTAAGAAAAGTAGAAGCAAAAGTAAAGGGGACTTTGGCATCATAGGTACCAGCTCTGCTTCATGTGTGTACAGCATCAAACAGACTCTTGGGGTCCCTGATTCCAGGCCTTGGCTTCTGGATGGCATTTCTGGACCTGCTCTGGGCCAGAGAGGAGCCCACTGCCCTGAAGGGTATGTCCCAGGCCCAGCAGCATTCACCACGTGATGACTGAAGAGCCGGGGGACCTTAAGAGAATATGGGTGGTAGTACTCCCATGGGCCTGTGGAGGCAGTGGCTACAGGGTAAGGCTCCTCTGCCTGTGGAAAAGGCAGAGAAGAGTGGGAAGAACTGTGTCTTGTGGTTTGAGTGCCAGCTCAGCTACAGTACAAAAGAACACCAAGTAGACTTCTAACATTTCTGACTCTAGTCCCTGACTCCTGCATGGCACCTCTGGACCCACCCAGGGCCTGGGACCTTGAGGAACTTACCATGCAGAAGGAAAAGACACAGGCTTGGCTGGCTTCACCACCTTTTGACTGTAGAGCCCCAAGCTCTTGAGCGAACACAGACAGTAGATAGGGAGGGGTTACAGTGGGCCTGGGTGAGACCCAGTGCTTTGCTGACTTCTGTTCTGGCCCAGCACAGCCCTAGTCATGGTGGCCACAGGGTGTTTGTGTCACTACACCCCAGGTCCAGGTGTCTTAGAACAGAGAGAGAGACAGAGAGAGAGAGAGAGAGAGACAGACAGACAGACAGACAGACAGACTGTGTTTGGGAGAAAGTAAGAAAATAGAACAAGAGTCTTTCGTAATCCAAATAGTTCTTCCAGATCTTGTCCAAGACTATAAGGCTGTACCTCTACATATCTGCAAGACCCACAGCATTATTGGTGGCCCCTAAAGCAGATGTAGTTTAAATCACAACACCCAAGTCCTTTTGAGTATCTGGAAAGCCTTCCCAACAAGAATGGGTACAAGGAAGCCAAGACTATGAAAGCTACAATACATATCTAACTCTTTATATAATTTGAAGACACACAAAAAAATGGAAATATATTCTATGTTTATAGATTTGAAGAATCAATATTGTTGACATGTCAATACTATCCAAATCAATATACAGATTCAATGCAATCCTTATCAAGATACCAATGACCTTATTCACAGAAATAGAAAAAAAAAATCCTAAAATTCATATGAAACCATTAATGACACAAAATACTTAAAGCTATCCTGAGAAATAAAAACTAGAATTACATTACCTGACTTCAAATTACACTGCAGAGCTATAGTAACCAAAACAGCATGATACTGGCATAAATACAGAGACATAGACCAATGGAACAGAATAGAGAACCCAGAAACAAATTCACATACATACAGTGAACTTATTCTCACAAAGATGCAAAGAACATACATTGGGGTAAAGACAGCCACTTCAATAAATGATGCTGGTAAAACTGGATATCCATATGCAGAAAAATGAAACTAGACCCCTATTTCTCAGTATATACAAACATCAAATAAAAACAAATCAAACACTTAAATATGTTATCTCAAAACTGTGAAACTCCTATAGGAAAACATTGGGGAAAATCTCCATGACATGGTTCTGAGTATTTATTTATTTATTTATTTTGAGACTCTGTTGTCCAAGCTGGAGTGCAGTGGTGCAATCTTGGCTTACTGCAATCTTCACCTCCCAGGTTCAAGCAATTCTCCTGCCTTCACCTCCCAAGTAGCTGAAATTATAGGCATACACCACCATGCCTGGCTAATTTTTGCATTTTTGGTAGAGATGAGATTTCATCATGTTGGCCAGACTGGTCTAGAACTCCTGACCTCATGTGATCTGCCTGCCTTGTCCTCCCAAAGTGCTAGGATTGCAGGTGTGAGCCACTGTGCCCGACTGGTCTGAGTATTCTTGAGTAATGCCACAAAACCACAGGCAACCAAAGCAAAGATGGACAAATCGAATCACATCAAGTTAAAAAGCTTCTGCACAGCAAAGAAAACAATCTACAAAGAGAAGAGACAGCCCATAGAATGGGAGAAAATATTTGCAAACTACACACCTGACAAGAGATTAATAACCGGAGTATATAAGGAGCTCAAATAACACTAGAGGAAAAAATCTAATCATGGACAAAATATTTGAATAGAATATTTTTCAAAAGAAGACATATAAATGGCCAACAGACATGAAACGGTGCTCAACATCATTGATCATCAGAGAAATGCAAATTAAGATTACAATGATATGTCATCTCACCCCAGTTAAAATGGCTTTTATCCAAAAGTCAGGCAATAACAAAGACTGGGGAGGTTGTAGAGAAAAGGGAATCCACATACACTGTTGGTAGAAATGTAAATCAGTAAATCCACTGTGAACAACTGTTTGGAGGTTTCTCAAAAAAAACAAAAAATGGAGCTACCATATGATCCAGCAATCTCACTGCTGGGTACAAATCAAAAAGATATGAAATTGGTATATCAAAGAGATATCTGCACTCCATGTTTATTGTCACACTGTTCACAATACCCAAAATTTGGAACAACCTTAGTGTGTATCAACAGATGGATATATAAAGAAAATTCAGTACCCATACACAATGGTGTACTTTTCAGCCATGAAAAAGAATAAGATCCTGTTATTGGTAAAAACCTGGATAGAACTGGAGGTTATTATGTTGAGTTAAATAAGCCAGTCACAGAAAGACAAACATCACGTGTTCTTTCTTAGCCGTGAGAGTGTAATATTAAAATTGTTGGACTCATAGAGATAGAGAGTAGAAGGTTGGTTACTAGAGGCTGCGAAGGTGGGAGGGAAGGGAGAACAGTTAATATGTACAAAGTAATAGGTAGAAGTAATAAATAAGACCTAGTATTTGCTAATACAACACAAAGAGTATAGTAAAAAATAATTTAATTGTGCATTTCAAAATAACGAAAAGAGTATAATTGGATTGTTTGAAAAACAAAGGACAAATGCTTGACAGGATAAGCACCCTATTTACCCTGATGTGATTGTTACGTGTTGCATAACTATCAAAATATCTCATGTACCCCATAAACGTACTTATCTACAAGGTGCTCACACTGTGTTAGTCAGGGTACTCTAGGGTGACAAGACTAATAGGATAGATGTATACATGAAAAGGAATTTATTAAGGAGTATTGACTCACAGGATCACAAAGTGAAGTCCCAAAATCAGCTGTCTGCAAGGTGAGCAGCAAGAAAATCAGTCCGAGTTTGGAAACCTCAAAAGTAGGAAAGTCAACAGTGCAGCCTTCAGTATGTGGCCAAAGGCATGAGAGTCCCTGGCAAACCACTGGTGTGAATCCAAGAGTTCAAAACATGAAGAACTTGTATACAATGTTGGAGGGCAAGAAGCATCCAGCACAGGAGAAAGATGAAGGCCGGAAGACACAGTCAGTCTAATCCTTCCACGTCCCTCTGCCTGCTTTATTCTAGCTGCAATAGCAGCTGATTAGACTGTGCCCACCCAGACTGAGGGTGGGTCTGCCTCTCCCAGTCCACTGACTCAAATGTTAATCTCTTTTGGCATCAGCCTCACAGACACACCCAGGAACAATACTTTGCATCTTTCAATCCAATCAAGTTGACAGCCCATATTAACCATCACACACACTAATTAAAATTTTTAAAAAATAACTGATGCTATTACTGGCAGCTAGTATATGTATTGAAAGAAGGTCAGGACTCTGTGAAGTTTGTCAATAAGCACAGAAATATAAGGTAAAGGGAACTGGAATTGTGCATTTAAATGGATTAGCTCTGTGACTTTGGGCAAATTAATGGGCAAATTAATTTCTTGCGTATATGCTTTTCTGCTGCCAAGGAGGAACATACTCTGCCATTGTGTGGCTTATTGTGGGGATCAAATGAGAAGGTATGAGAAGATTTTTAGACAAAACGTGGTTCTCCACACATTTAATCTATTGTAAAGATATTGGTATCCATAGAGGATGGATATGTTTTGCAAGGGGATTCTAATATGGTTTTGTGATACGCTCATTTCATTCTTTTGCTGTAAGATTTTTAAAGTGTTCCATCTCAGTTTGAGAAACATATACAAAGAATATGAGAAAATTGATTCAAATTATGACAATTATACAATATTAAAACCCAAATATTTAATTCAACAGATATATTTATGACTTCTTTTCATCTGCTGTATGTAAAACTGTATCTCAATCACAGAAAAACATCTTATTGAAAATACGTAGTGCTGTGAATAGAGCAACAACATGCCAAATGTTTTCAAAGCATCATGAAGTTCACTGTAGCCTTCAGACATGCGTAGGAGAATGAGCTCTGTTGTCAAAAAGCTTATACTTATAAAAAAACACTGTGGTTATGGATAAGATGAAATTTAAAACTTGTGATATTAATCCAAAGGTCAATGGGGAAAAATTTGTATAGAGTGACAATGAGAGAAAAAAAAAAAAGACTTTTGTATAAAAGGGAGAATGTTGTAGGCATATCCCATAGAGTGAGCACACCTTTTAAAGAAAGAGTAATTGGGATCTTTACACTCACATGATACAAGAGAAGCTACAATAAAGGTGATTTCACATTTCTCATGTATAAAAATCTCACTATGGTATGTTATTTTATGATATTAAATTGAATTTCAGTAGTTCTATGTTTACTAATGAAACTTAAAATGAATAACATTTGTTAATTAATTAATACTAAAAGTTCACTTTTAGTATTTTTATCACTTTATCAGAGCCATTGCAAAAATTTTAGTTTCAAATAAGTTTAGTCACATAAGACTGATATTATAAAATTGGACATTATCTGCAGAAATCTGTTTATGGCCTCCTGACTCGCTGTAAAATAAGATGCCAGAAAGATTTCCTGTCTTATTTCAGAGTTCCAGGTGAGTCTCAAACACTGAAAAGATCCTGGGAGGGAGAAGGCGATATATTGCAGATGGAATAAAAGTGTCTTATAATTAAATTATGGCCTATGAAATGTCTATGTTCAAAACTAATAGTATCACCAAATATCAATAATATTTGGACAGTTCTACCTCTTTTCTCCAGATATTTTTATATGCATTACTTCACAGCCTAAACTTATTTGCTTATTTATTTCCTTATAAACTTATTTACTCCTAAGAGAATCTATTAATACATAGTGATGATATTTTTAGAAGTGCTTATATTTCACATTAGCCAATATTTTTCTGCTTCATAGGAAGTATTTTGCCTTAATGTTACAACACATACATGAGGTAGGTGACACAGAAATGTATTCAACCAGATGTTGTGCCAATCCAATTCATAAAGCAGGATCCAGGGATGTACTATTTGAACCCTCTGACATTTATTAGCTATGCTATTTTAGCTAACTCCACTGCTCCTTTGCTACTTATCTTTGAGTGCTGATAGTCTATAGAAATCACATAAGGTTAGAGTGAACACTAATTGAGGAAAATCCATGTAAATTACTTTACCACAATTCATGGCCAGTAGAATGAAATCAACAAATTCAATGTTGATGATGAAGACAAAGATGCTGAAGATGGTGATGATGGTAGTGATGCTGCTGGTGCTGCTAATGGTAGTGATGATGGTGATGGTGAAGACGATGGTAACTGTCATAGTTTTAACAGTTACACATGTGTTTCCCAGTTGCTAAAGACCACTGCCTGAACATGACAAGGATATTACAGACTCTTTTTAGGGATCAAATATTTTGGATTGAGCAGTCAAGACATAGTAGCCTCAAAACAATTTTCAAAGAACATACCGGATGGAATAAAGTAGTATTTATAACATTGTTTCCATTTTAGTCATGATTTCTATTTGGAACAAGATTTTTGTCAATAACGACGAGCAAAATAAAGTGTTGAAAAAAGTAAGTCATTTGAATTATTCTCTGTGTTTACTAAGTACAAATCTCCAATTTGACAAATTTTACTTAAAGAAAGCATTTTATTCAATGATATATCAACAAAGGGAATTTGATACTTGATTATTTCCAGTAAAAGTGTGCATATACATATACATAATTTTAATCTTTTCATATCTAACATAAATCTTGACAAATGTATGCTGACTAGATTTTTTTTTGTTTCATTCATTCATAAAATCCAAATTTCTATGAATGGAATTCATCATTCTATCAGCAAACAAGTTTAATATAATTTTGAACTTAACCAGTTTATATAATTTTCTTGAAATTTGTAGATACAGCCAAGATTAAATGGTAAGACATTATAGGACAGGAGTTACTAACTTTTTGCATTCCCATTTTTTTTCTCATAAACCATAATATAATAGCAAACACATTATAAGTTCTTCTCACTTATAAGTATGGATGGTTTAATGAATATATCTTGAATACACCAGAGAAAGTGGGTGAAAGTAAGTTTTTCTTTTCTTTCTGACTATAAAAGCAATATATTTTTATTTAGAAAAATATAGATGCTAAAAATATACATTAAAAAAGTGTTACCCTAATTTGCATTGTTAACATTAGATTGTAGTTTATAGTTTTCTTTTTCATGCATATTTTAGCCTAGTTTATGTGTGTGGGTGTGTAGATGTGTGTGTTAACATATATAATTAACATTCAGGTTCCAACTTGTCTTACATTTACTTTCTTGCTTATAAATTCTCTTGTGTCATTAAAAGTTATTTATAAACATTTTGAAGGCAACATAAAATTTCAGTTTGAGATTAAGACCATTATACATGCAGCATTTAGAATGATTCTGACTGATGTTAGATGATAACTCATTGTGGTTTTGATTTGCATTTCTCTAATGGTCAGTGATAGTGAGAATTTTTTCATATGATTGTTGGCCACATGTATGTCTTCTTTTGAAAAGTATCTGTTCATGTCCTTTGTCCACTTTTTATGGGTTTGTTTCTTGTAAATGTGTTTAACTTTCCTATAGATGCTGGCTATTAGACCTTTGTCAGATGCATACTTTGCAAACATTTTCTCCCATTCTGTAGGTTGCCTGTTTACTCTGTTGATAGTTTCTTTGCTTTCTTTGCTGTGCAGAAGCTCTTTAGTTTAATTAGATCCCATTTGTCAATTTTTGCTTTTGTTGCAATTGCTTTTGGCGTCTTTGTCAAAAAATACTTGTACACTGTTGGTGGGAGTGTAAATTAGTTCAACTACTTTGGAAGACACTGTGGCAATTCCTCAAAGATCTAAAGACAGAAATCCCATCACTGGGTATATGCCCAGAGGAATATAAACTATTCTATTATAAAGACACATGCATGTGAATGTTCATTGCTGCACTATTCACAATAGCAACCTTGTGGAATCAACCTAAATGTCCATCAGTGGTAGACGACAGGAAGAAAGCGTGGTACATACACACCATGGAATACTATGCAGTCATAAAAAAGAATAAGATCATGTCCTTTGCAGGACATGGATGGAGCTGGAGGCCATTAACTTCAGCAAACTGAGGAACAGAAAACCAAGTACTGCATGTTCTCACTTATAAATGGAAGCTAAATGACGAGAACATATGGACACATAGAGGGGAACAACACACACTGGCGGCTTTCAGAGGGTGGAGGGTGAGAGAAGAGAGAGTATCGGGAAAAATAACTAATGGGTACTAGACTTAATACCTGGGTGATAAGGTAATCTGTACAACAAACTCCCATGACACAAATTTACCTATGTAAAATACCTTTACATGTACCCTGAACTTAAAATTAAAGTTAAAAATAAAATACAATCATTCATACAAAACAGAAAAAATAATAATAATGAGTAATTCTGTATCTTATATATAGATTCTCAGAAGTGGAGTTTGGGGGAATAAGTATTTTAAATATCTATATCTATATTTATTATTTTAAACAATACTTCTATCTAAATTGCATCCAGTATATTTGCACCGTTTTACACAGCCAGTAGCAGCCTTTGAGGATGTTACTTTTAGAGCAAATACATTATAATTTTTTTTAAATGTGCACTCAACATAGGAAAAAAACAAAAAATATTATCTTGTGTGCTCATTTTTGAGCACTTAACAAATGAAAGAAAATTGGGGGAAGAGATATTAACAGAGAGAAAGGGAGAGAGAGAGATAATTGCCTATCTATTAGAACTGAAATATGCCTATTCTTTATATGTTCTCTAAATATGTTGTTCTTTACTTTCTTTCTTTACTTTTGTTCTTTAAATATGTTGTTCTTTACTTTCTTTCCCAATTGTTCCTCACTTTGCTCCTTTTTTTGGAAATATATTTCTATGTATCTTAGAATTAGATACTATTATGTAAAATTCATAATTCGGATTTTATTTTTTAATCACACAACATCTCTAGGTATGCTGCCTTTATCTTTCAGGTACACTGCTGTGTTAATTTTGCTAAGTAAACTTTCAGCCAGTAATGTGACATCTTTACTTTTCAATTGGCTTTGATTTAATTTATGTAAATATAGAACATAGTGTGGAAATATATAGATGCAAATATATTTCCTCAGTGCTATCAATGTTGAATTTATCCTTTTAAACTAGAATCAGCTATGTTTCAGGCATAAAAGTCAGTTGGTAGAAGTCAATAACAGAATGTTCACAACTTTGACAAATAAATTCACATGTGATGTTTGGTGATTCATCAATCATTTCATTTTCTTTCTTAGTCATAACAATGCCACATTTATAGAGCAGTGTCAGTAAATAAATTATACCATCAAAGTTTATTTTTTCTAATAAATGAAGCTTCATATTTTAGGATACAGAACTTTTGATATTTTCAATGAAAATATTTGTAAATGTATTATAGTTATGTATGTGTGTTTTAATAAGCAGTGTTTTTTTTTTTCTGGAGAAGCAGCAATTGACTATAAAATTTATAGGAAATTATAGTCAATTCGACTTGAATTTTGATCCCAGTTTTTCTCTTTACCAACTTTATGAGCTTGGTAAATTTTCCAGTCCCTTCAAGGTCTTTGTTTCTTCATCTGTTAAAAATACAATTTTTAAAATGTTCTGAATATTAAGTGATATATTCAATGTAAGGGGGCCAGTGTGGTGCTTGGGAAATATTAGATAGTAAGTAAATATCATTGCCCTACATTTTGATCCACTCTCTGCCCTCTCACATTACAAAGTGTTGCCTCTCTAACATGCACAGTAAATAATATGTGGCATCATGAACACGAAGAATAAGAAAACACCGTGTCCCTTTGCCAGGGCACATGGGTAGTCTAGTGGCAAAGGCAAAAATATAGTTTCAACTCTAAAGGACTATATTTTGTTAGAATGTATACTTTTGGTGAGAGGTGTGATCTCTGGACTCAGAAATCTACCTGTACTGATTCAGAATATTACCAAAAGACTAACTCCAGCCCCCTGAGAGAGAAGCAGATTAAAGGGGGTTATCACTTGCCCTTTTCATTGTTTCAAATGCCTTTTGAAACAATTTCATATTTAAATCTGCCTCTACAGTACTTTAAAAGCAAGCTTTTGACAACTACAGCATTACCTTCAGTGTGAAATGTGAGACAGGAGAAAGAATTGGTTGGGACACCTGCTGAACCTTTGATTTATGTTTTTCAGTTGCTCTGACTAGCTGGATGGGGGAATGTCTCCCTCCATGTAGCCTCCCCAGCAGCAGATTCCCAGAGTTCTTCAGAGCATCCAGTCTGTTACTGCCCTTGAGCATTGGCCTATGACCTTCACCCTATTCAACTTGAAAATAGACCAAAAGATGAGGTGTGGCTGGGGGATGGAGTAAGAAATGAGGTGTACTCAGGTTCCCTGTTGCTCATAGCCTGTCATACTAATACTTCTAAAACTTTTATTTAGTTTATGTAGTAGATGTAAGTGTCAAAATGACATCACCAAAATGTCTTTTATCCAAGTGCTTTCCCCCAATCTGCATAGGTGTTCTTTTTATTCATGTAAGTGCCAATACACAATAAATAAAATGAGTTTTAAGCAAACTAAAAAAGAGACTTCCTTTGAAACGTATGTTTTTAAAATTAGTCATAAATAAAACTAACATAAGAAATCCTATTTTAATTTTGCATATCATCTATAAAAATGATAAGAGCTAGTGAGTTCATGAGGCTATCTAAATATAGAGGCTGTATCAGACAGTTTACATGTATTCTTTACCTCTGTTCATTCGCATACATTTCTGCAAAATAGTGACAAATCAGCCTACTTTCCAGATGGGGAAGACTAAACTTTAGTGAAATTAGCTTCTTGTCCAAGATCATAGAGCTATTAAATTGTTGTGTTGGAATTCTTATCCGGTCTTTTTTTCTGAATATTTCTGTATTATCTCAATATAAAATGGAAAATGGAATAATACACTCTGAAACCACAGGTTAACATTTTAGAAATACATGTTTTAAAATATGTGCTTTGATTGAAAAAGAAATTTAGTCAAAACTATGTGAAACAGTTTTATTTTGTAAGAGAATTTGGAGAGATCCCCCAATGTGAAGAAATCAGATTCTTCCTCCCACTTTCTCTACCTGTCATTATGGTGGCAGAAATCTGGGAAGAATTGGGAATGACATTTGGAAGCCATTGGATGGAAAAAAAAAAATTCCTGAGAAATATGTGTGTCATTTACATTTTCTACAAAAATCATGTAGAGAGGTGTTGGCCACAATGGAGAAAAAAGTAAGAAAGATTTTTAAGGGGGTAATTTGTTTAAAATTCAGGTGATATTTCTGTATTCAGACAGAGAAAAAAATTAAATTGTATTTGTATGAATATTTTCATGCAACATTACTATTGAATTATGTATATGTTAGACCTATCTTGAATATTGTGGTTACTTTTAAACTTGAACTTTTAATGTAACTTTGAGTAAAATATCGTGTTTCTAAAGAAGCCATGTTATGAAAATGTTGCTTTTGTTATGATTTAGGCAATGAAAAGAAGATTTCATAGGCACATAATGACCAGGCCTATGTATTAGAATAATTATTATATGTTAAAACATGTTTTAATGGATGTTGCTCTAGACTCTAGGGAATAGAATAGCATCCCCAAAGGTTAAAAAAAAAGACAGGGTTGAACTCCTTATAAGCAATTTAGAATCATTTGGAGCTGCCCAGCCATGAGATTCTATGCCCTGACAAAATTAGCTCCTCATATCTGCTTGAGTTTGAGACAAGGTGATATAACCCATTTTGCAAAATGTTGAAGAAGAGATTGGATAAATGTTAGATGAGTAGTTACAGACAATATGCACTTCAAGTTCCTTCCGTTTATCATAATATGTGAATTTTATGTAGAGATTTTCTGATAAATGTTTTTGGAGTAGGCCATGAGGAAAAAAGAGAAATATTTGGACTGGATCACATACTTACTGAAAATCCAAATTATTCCCATGAATGATATGCTAGTTGACAAATGTAATTAACACCAGGGTGAGAAGAGTGACACTCCAGTCAGGGGAAGCCTTCAACCTTTGTTAATTTGTCTGTTCAGATATGACTTTTTCCCTTGAGATGTACTATTTTAATCAAGAGTTCTATTTATCCAAAATTTATTAACCAAATTAAATCAATACCACCATTCATTAAGTGCACTGAAGATGCACAATACTGGATTTGCATATGAATCCACTTTTCATTTCCTTCTCAAACATCAGTGTGCCACCTGCTAATCAAAATATGATTCCTGAGTTCAATCTTTAAAATTACATCAGTACAATCATCACTCCATCCCTCCCCTTCTAAAGTAAGAAACTGGGTCTGAATTTAAAAAAATAAGGAAATAGAAACAAATGGAAGTTTTTAAGAGAGCATACTTCTGGCATCAGCTCAATTAGAATAAGATAAAAAACCTGGAGATGTAGAATTAAGATAGGTTACCATTTATAATAGTATGAAAGATTTATGAAGTGAGTTTCTATTTAGTTGTTCAACAAATGCTGACTGTCCATGAATCACGGGACAATCACTCAGCTCAGTTCTTGGGAAATATTGTCCTCTAGGCAGATAAAGTCTGGTGCGGTACAAAGGCAAACATCGAGTTGTATCAATCATGCATCCTAAAGGTTTTTAGCAGAGTATTAGGAAATAGGGATGCTTAATTGAGACCAAGGAAAGCTGATAAGTAAAACAAAATATTAATGTGGTAAAAAGATGGCAATAAAGAAAAACACAGCCGGGCGCGGTGGCTCAAGCCTGTAATCCCAGCACTTTGGGAGGCTGAGACGGGCGGATCACGAGGTCGGGAGATCGAGACCATCCTGGCTAACACGGTGAAACCCCGTCTCCACTAAAAAAATACAAAAAACTAGCCGGGCGAGGTGGCGGGCGCCTGTAGTCCCAGCTACTCAGGAGGCTGAGGCAGGAGAATGGCGTGAACCCGGGAGGCGGAGCTTGCAGTGAGCTGAGATCCGGCCACTGCACTCCAGCCTGGGCGACAGAGCGAGACTCCGTCTCAAAAAAAAAAAAAAAAAAAAGAAAAACACAGTTAAATTATAGAAGACAAATAAAGTGTATTTGAATTTTAACGGCTATGAAAATTCAGATTCTTGAGATGACATACTGTAAATATGCCCATCTACACAATACCAAAGTTATATGGATTTCTGCCTTAGGCAGCACTGACGTTGAACTTCAGTGCCTTCTGTCATGGAGGGTCAAAAAGGTTGTTTAAACAAAAGATCATAATGACAGATTTATAGAAGGATTTATTTTTGTTTATTTAGGATGAAGAAAAATGATCTTTTCTATCAATCTCTCAACTCCATTTGGTCTTCTTGTTGTCTACAACACGCTCTACTGCAGTAAATCCATCATAATAGGGTTTGTGAGTTGCTTGTACAAAGCATTGCTGATAACGGTGATTGCATTCACCTCACTGGCAGCTTGAGGAGGAAGGCACTGTGGATTTCAAGTTGAAATGTGGAGGGTGGTCAGGAAGAAAATATGACATATATCTGTGGGAGAAGCGTGTGAGTGATCAGGAAGGATATGGGCTATAGGACAGAGAAGTAACACACACCTGGAAAGTAACCTGGCAGTAAATAACACATTGCTAACTAGAACTCTAGGGGCAGGAAAGAGTAGGCATTGGAATTTGAGTTCGGGTTTTGCGTGAGTGCCTTTGATGGCATTGCATGAGTTGTGGCATGCTTTACCACATATATTTCTGCATTCCAAGAAAAAAATGTAAAATGTTTTTTGGAGTGTCAATCATAGACTCTGATTGATTTGTTGTTATTATTTATTTATTTTTTTTTACCACTCAACTTGTTTTAAAGGCTAATTTAGTGGGACACATTGGACAGTCTCACTCACACCGCCCACCTCCAGGAGAAAAAAATGGTAGGATTAATAACATTGTCTAACAGCTGGTCCCAACCCTTATGAGTCAGAGATGCTAATAGGAAATTGCAGCATGTTAGAATTGGCTGCAGTGTTGAGAATACACTGTGTCACACTCCTAAAATTCTCATGCTATCTTTATTTTTATTTACCGGGCTGGTTTCCCAGTTTTAGTGATGGATGTTTGTGCATAAACAAATAAATGATTGTTTATGATAGCTGTACCAATTCAGAGGTAGAGACACAAAAATAACTGACTGCTAATAGGAGAACAGTATTAAAGTGAAAATTCCTGTGTTATTTAACTTGTAAGATTTTGAAGTCTCTCTCTAAAATTACAATTGTATTTCTAAACAGAGGTAATAAAACCAAAAACAAGAGACATATGCAGATTAAAGATAAGATTAAACCTAAGAGGTGGAGGGTATCTCTGCATGATCTTTGACATGTTTTCACCTATCTTTGCGTGATTAATAATCTAAATAAAAATTAAATATTAATGTATACACATATAAACTAAATTTGCTCAATATTTATTAACATCTTCTGCCTACCATATAAAATACAAATATAATTACATCACACTTTCTTCCTTTGAAAATGGTATAATCCCATTGATTTACTTATTCTGCAAGTACTTATTTAATTCCATTATGACTCAGGCATGGATGGCATTGCTTAAATAAACTGATCTGCTACTTTCCAAAATCAGCTTGCAGTCTGAGAGGTTAATTTATATAGATAAAACATAAAAATATTAGTACAAATACTAAGGTGTATATTGTAAGAAGAGAAGAATCCAAGAACCTGTATTGAGTTGTGTAAGCAAGGTTTCCTCGCCTGCTGAATGCAGATCTTTACATATTCGTGCTTTGGAAGGATTGAGAGCATCACCATCTAATTCTAGCCTGAATAATGACGTTCATCTGGCTCTTATTGAGGTGGTCTTCACGTGCCCATATCTGAATTGGAGAGCTACAGGAATCCAGATAAGTAAAAATCCATTATGCACAAGTCTTGTTCTGGACGGCATATATGTTTGATGAGTAGTAAAGGATGGATAAAGTCTGGATAGGCAGAAAGAAGATTACTTTTGCTCAAGAAAGAAAGAAAGTATAAGCAAACCCTAGAGGTAGGAGTGACAGAAAGCAGGAGAAAAATGGAGAGGAGAGCAGCTTGCACCAGTAGATGTTTGGGACTGGGAAATGGAGCTGGAGAGGGGCACTAGCTCTGGGATAGGGAAGACCCTAAATAGCAAGCACAGGGTGCAAAGTTGTTCCACAAAGGTATCCAAATAGGTTTCCTTGAATGCTTAATCTTTCATCATAAACGTTACCAATGAAGAATTGTAACATAGAAAAAGGAACAATATGAACTATAAACTGAAAGAAAGAGAAAGAGAAAGAGAGAGACAGAGAAAGAGAAAGAGAGAGAGAAAGAGAGACAGAGAAAGAGAGAGAGAGAAAGAAAGAGAGACCAGGATACTTTATGTTTGTTCCTGTCAGCAAGCAACTGATACCACAGTCAAAGTTGATGTTTGATTGATTCCAGGGATCCTCCTGTTCTGTGTTCTATTAGGTTGGAATTACAACTATTTATTAAAGATTTAAGTATGCAATGTCTTCATGATTATAGTCCAGAGCTCTTTGAACATTAATAGCTACTTCTTTATGCAAAAGCTTATTAGGGGGACTTGGAGATAAACTGAGTATTTGTAACAGGGGTTGGGGATACACATTTAATATCCTCCATCAGTTTTCCAAGAAAGGAAAATATAAGTGTTGCCATATGATAATCAATACAATATAGTCACACACAGAGCCAACTATGTGTGTTATAAATTAGAATCCCAATATAGCTTTGCATGTTTGGATATAGGTGCATGAAAATGTATACTTCTTAAATTATATTTTAAGTTCTGGGGTATATGCGCAGAAGGTGCAGGTTTGTTACATAGGTATACACGTGCCATAGTGGTTTGCTGCACCCATCAACCCGTCATCTACATTAGGTATTTCTCCTAATGCTATCCCTCGCCTAGCCCTCCATCCCCCAATAGGCCCTAGTGTGTGATGTTCTCCTCCCTGTGTCCATGTGTTCTCATTGGTCAATTACGACTTAGGAGTGAGAATATGCGGTGTTTGGTTTTCTGTTCTTGTGTTAGTTTGCTGAGTATGATGGTTTCTGCCTTCAGCCATGTCCCTCCAAAGGACATAGGTCCATCCTTTTTTATGGCTGCATAGTATTCCATGGTGTATATGTACCACATTTTCTTTATCCAATCTATCATTGATGGGCATTTGGGTTGGTTCCAAGTCTTTACTATTGTGAATAGAGCTGCAATAAACATACATGTGCATGTGTCTTTATAGTAGAATGATTTATAATCCTTTGGGTATATACCCAGTAATGGGATTACCAGGTCAAATGGTATTTCTAGTTCTAGGTACTGAGCAATCACCACACTGTCTTCCACAATGGTTGAACTAATTTACACTCCCACCAACAGTGTAAAAGTGTTCCTGTTTGTTCACATCCTCTCCAGCATCTGTTGTTTCCTGACTTTTTAACTGATTTCCATTCTAACTGGTGTGAGATAGTATCTCATTGTAGTTTTGATTTGCATTTCTCTAATGACCAGTGATGATGAGCTTTTTTTCATATGTTTGTTGGCTGCATAAATGTCTTCTTTTTAGAAGTATCTCTTCATATCCTTCAACCACATTTTAAATCAAGACAGGAAACTGACACCTCAGCAATTTCTTAACTCAAACATCTAAACTTTCTCTCCTGCTCTAACACCCATCTTTAATTGCATAAGGAATAGGATAGAGTAGGAGAGTGCAAGGGTGTGGCACAACCTAGCCCTTTATTTGCAAAAACACCAAGTACATTTTGATCTTACTCATTTCTACCTCAACTAAAATAATTAACTAAGTTGGGGAATGGACTTAGTAACATAAATGAATAACTACCCAAAGTCGAATATTTACCAGATCACTTTCTTCTGTATATTGTTATCTCTCTGGATAATATACTGTTATTTTGTAAAATTTAAATCAAAAAACATTAAAATGAGCACTTATATAACTATCAATTTCTGTATATATAATAATCAATAAAGTGAAGCACTTTTTTGTTTACTCCTTCCAAGTAATGCGGGAATCCAATATAATTTACAAATCAGATAAGTCCATAGAATGACCTCCCCAGCCCCCAAAAAACAGTGCATGCAAATTCCAAAAACGTGTTCTTTCCCTGAATGAGATAATTTGGCACAGTGGCTGTGATGTCATATAAGCTTGACTGTGAATTCATAGTTACTCCTTAATCTGTTTGAACTTCTAATCTTACCATTTCTAAAGCTTGGCTAGAATTTACCTGACAAGGTAGTGGTAAAGTTTAAATGAGATGCGTAAACAGGGAGGCTTGTACAGAGAGGGGTTTCTATAAGTGTTAGTCCCTCCACAGAGAGTGCTGCGTGGTGACTGAAGTGTCGAAAGATGCAGTGTTTTCATAACGACCAGTTCTTGATCTTTAACCTATCATCACCAAGGGCTGGAGCCAAGATTATAATTCTCACTCACGTTGAACCTCATTTTGGGACTTGCAATGGTCAGTTATACAGTCATTCCTGGTTTGTTTAGAGCCATAAATCATCTCATGCAAGAAAACAGCTGTACTTTGCCAAAATGGTAATCACCATTGAACTTTACCGAATTGAGACAAAGTACACACTGAAGGCTTTTTACAAGCTAGTTTTCAGCCTGAACTGAGCAAAGCATGCCATATTTACCCTGTCAGTGATCTTGACAAGAGTTGACGGTGCCAGAATGTAACATATAAGGGCAAAATTTCAGTCATTGTGACAGGCAGTGGTGAAATACTTGTTAAGCAGCAGGAAGTTCCTGGTAGTTCAGAACTAATGCCCTGCACATGGTGCAGGGATAGTCTAAGACAGAAGGCAGACTTGCTCTCAGTCACATGAATATACTTCATTTGAGGATGACAATCAGTGAGACATGTAGAAAAAAATCACATTTTCCAACAAATGAATGCCTCATAAATACATTTGCATGAGTCTTACTGTATAAACCAGATGACCTCTTCAGAATTGTTGGACAGGGGTGTTATTTTATATAAATTCTTCACTGATGTACCCTTGCCAAGAATCTCTCCCCTACCAAACTTCATGATACTTCTAATAAAGTCCATTAGTAGTGAGAAAACAGTTTGGAACTCAGGAAATTGGTCTAAAGGTGGTGAATAGTTTTGAGGGATATTTTTCTCCTACTATGGACAAAACGAGGAGACTTTTTTCTAGGGACTATGTCTCAAGTTCCTCAAAGTGCACATGCCTCCCAATTTCAGATTCTCCAATCCTCTATTTCAGTAACTACTGTCCATGTCAAAGTTAAACTTTGTTTCTTGGGGTCTTCCTAATCTGTGTTTTATTAGAGACTATCCTCTCCTCGGATGATACCTTCCTGGTGGTGTCAATGTAATTAACAGAGTGAAGTAACTGTCCCTGGACTAGAAAGGATAAGCTAGGAGACATCATTATTATACTTATTAAGCTTTGACTTATCAAGTTTGACTCATGGAAACAATCTTATTTTCCAGTTTTTCTTGAAACTGCCTTGCAGAGCAAACACAACATTTGAAATAGTATTCTAATTTGGAATGATGCTGGGGACTGTTAGAGATTGTGAGGGATCTGAATCTGTACCTTGCAACATTTCAGTCCTCTCAACTCATGCTGGCAAGAAATGGTGGGCCTTGATGTGCTTCCGGCTTAACAGTGCTCAATGGAATAGGATACGCTCATAAAAGAAGCTGTTTGCTTAGAGTCTAATCTGAATCTAGACATTCCCATCCACCCAGTCCCAGCTAAGCTAATTAGGAAGACAGAAGTGGACCAGGGCTGAAACTCAATCTGCTCATAAAGACAAGAATCCACTCAAAACAACTTTTGAACGCGTGTCCCAGGGGTTAGAAGAGAGGAATAGGATTAAAAAAAAAAAAAAAAAAAAAAAAAGTGGAGGGGGGTAGAGGTAGTATAAATTAATTGGAAATGGTGATGAAAGTATTTTACATTTGAGGACTTCCAATATGCAGAATGAATATTTTGCACCACATTTCCAGAAAAATATGTCCCAAATGGGTACTTTGAAATTAAAAAAAAAAAAAAAAATTGTATTTTCTACTCCCTTTTGGGAAACCTGGGGGAGCAGTTGTCTCCTCTGAGAGAGAGACATTCTCCTCCCCTCACACTGTACGAATACTTCTACACACAAAACAAACAAACAAACAACAACAACAACAAAGGAAGAGAATGACTATGCAGGGATTTTATTTATATTTAGGGAATGAGATTGTGGTTCTCTTTCTAGGGCTACTACTGAAGAGTGTCCACAATGCTGTTTGTGATGTGGCACTTATTTCTACTATAGGCCACACAGCACAGGAGATACCTGTGTTACTCCCCAGCTTCTGCTGGAGTTGAGCAATGGTGCAATATGGGGAACCCATAGAGCTCTGCAATGGAGGCTTTATTTTTAGCTTAGACTCAATCAGAAATTGACCTCTTCAATCTGAATGTCTTCGCCTTTGCCCCTGGGTAGGGTGACAGAAGCAATACATCAGTACCTACTCTAATAAGTAACATCTGTAATTAGAGATGCAAAAAGATTTACATAACTCTTTTAGTGTTCCCAAAACCATATGAAGGAAGCATTACTCTTTTTCTTGCCATTGGACAGATAAGGAAACAAAGGCTTTGAAAGCTTCAGTAAATTTATAGGTAGCTTTGGCCCACAGCAAGAACACCATCACATCATTTTGCTGCTATACTGCGGGTTATCAAGTGAAGCAAGGAGATGGCTTTACAAGACCAGGGGAAGAACCTTAGCTCCTTGGCACTTAGGTGCAAGCAATAAGCAGGGTGGAGGACTGTCCAGGCCCAGGGAAGAAGTGAACATTCCAGTATATACCCTGTGGATCTCAGGTACTAGGATCAGACACTGATAGAAAAAGACACTCCTGAATTTGACTTACAAGTAAATATATAGAGAGATAGATTTTTATTTCAGTGTATGAGAGCCACAGCTCCTGTTATTGTATTATTTCTGGAGCCTTATGATAGTCAGGGAAAGAAAAGCTTCAGGAGGTGCTATGCATCAATTCATGAGCTCAGCGAACGTGATCACACTATTCAAAAGGTAGTATGTCATTAAGAGTGAGAGCTCAGGAAACAAATAGCCAGGTTATTAGGTATTTGAGTTTGAGCAAGTTACTTGCACTTTCTGTGCCTGAATTTCCTCATTTGTAAAATAAGAACAATAGTACATACCTTTTGGGAGAGTTATGAGTATTCTATGAATCCATACACACAAACCCTTGAAACAGTGGCTGGCACAGACTGAATGCTTAATAAATAGACGTATTGATGTAGTCAATGATTTTGATGCCCAGAATGAATAAGTAGTTCCTCCTCCACCCACCTGAGAGAAATATGTCTTAATCCATTCATTCCTGTAGATACTACATGTTCCACTACTTTTTAAAGGACATATTCTCAGATAGCCAAAGCTTTCAGATAAACCACTGCGATCTAGAGACTGATGCCACAGTTTCACACCACAGGTGCTTGCCTGACCTGCATCAAATGCACTTTCGGAAGGGAGCTTATCCAACACCGTTTTAATATTTTCAGATGTTTTCTCTACTTTGGCAAGATGATTTCTAGCTACGGCATAGACTGGCTTCAGCTACTCTGCTCGGAGTGAAGGTACCAAAATGAAGAGAGTCCAACACGCAGGGATACAACATGTTAGGTTGAAAAGATTAACATCTGTGGCTCCTAAGCAAGGTGTTTGATTTTTAAAACATTGCTCAAATTCTTTAAACCATATTCCGCCAACTGCTGCCATCAAACCTTATGCTGCCACCAAAATATAGGTTTTGTACACCTTCAACACTAAAATGCACACACACATACACACACACACACACACACACTCTTTGTGAATATTGATTTAACATTTTCCTAAGAATAGAAAATCAAGGTTGAGAGTCTCATTCTTCAACATAAAACAAGAACCTTCTGGAAGGTATGTGATACTATAAATATTTTCGAACCAGTTATTAAAAAATCCAAGGCTTCTTTCACGTGATAAAACTATTGAGCTTACTTTTATTATGGTTCAGCTGAAGCATACATAACCCTAAGGCATGATGGAAATGATAAATTAACATATAGAATCAGATAGAGAGTAAAAGGGAAATCAACAGGGAGCTAAAAGGCAACCAACCAAATGTGAATTGACAAGTGGGCAAGTTTGAGGCACAGTAATAAAAGTGTGTAATGGGGGCATCCTGAAGTCCAAAACAAGATCAGGAATAGTATTTGCAGAGTCCTTCCATGTAACTCAGATTGAAGCGTAATGATTCATTTAGTTGAGATTTGAGTAGATTTAAACCAGAATAAAATAAACATATCTATTCATAATTGTAATTCCAAATTCTTTCCCTGCCTAGAGAGTGAGGCCTGACTTATATATACCAAAGGACCTAAGAAGTATGCTGATTTTATTCCTTTTATTACAATACAGCTCCCTGGGGCAAGGCCAGCTGGTGAAAATTCATGTAGGCTGGTACATTGTGAGCCCTTATTTACAAGGCATTAAAAATACATCAGGAAGACAAAAGAATACTCCAAACAATAAAGACGAACAGCCCGGAACCATGGTGCAGTGTGTCTCTTTCCCAGTCCAGGGCACACCATAGTTCTCTCTTGCCGCTGAACCTTTTTTACTTATTCCTCCTGAGCTTCCTCCAGTGGAATGGGACTTTCTGGGAGTCTGCCTTGTGTCAAAATTTGAATTGCCTTGATGTGAGCGACTTAAGACAGTATGGTTTTTGTTTTGTTTTACTGTGGAAATATTTACTAGAGACCATCCTTGTTGCTTTTCGTAGACATGTGACTGGAGAGTGTCAGTCAAGTTGACTCAAGAAAACTGCTGGCTAAGTCATCCTAATTTTCTTTGTTCTCAGAGATTTGGGGTATTTTAGGAGATTGATTTGTTAACCAAATAACATGCAGATTTGCAAAGAAAATTATAAAAGGCAGAAAACTAGGTCTAAAATGACCCTATAGGCAGAAATAAACATTTTGAGGAAGCAATGGGGCATTGTATATGCAGATGAACATTCTTATCATTTTAAGTGAGCATTTTTAAAACAAAGCTGCCTTATGGATTATAAAAATTCATACATGATTTGCACCTATGAAAATGTTTATAGACCATTGCATTGTAGTGAGGAATGTGAGTTTGGGCATCAGGACTATTAGTTTCAAATCACAACTTCCCTTTTGTTAACCTCTCTGTGCCTGTTTTCTTGTATATAAAGCAAGAATATCTATTTCATAGTTTGGTTTTGCCTGGCAAATTGTACGTATTCATAGTTTGGTTTTGCCTGGCAAATTGTATGTATTGGATATTGCAATTTTTGTGTTCTTTCGTTTTGTTATATTTTTTCTCAGTATTAGGATGATTGATTGTCGCATTCAGACTTAAATGATGCTTTATTTTGCTACCTAAAAGGTTTCAGTAAACAGATCCAATAAAGTATTAATCAAAAGGAGAGCCATCAGTAAGCTTTGGACCATCTGACTGTGATATTTTCTACACCCTGAAACATGGCAGGGTGGAGAGCTTTAAAAACAAGCCAGAATTTGAATCCCAAGTTTTTCACTTAACAATTATGTGACATCAGAAAAGTTGTTCTGCTTTTCCTGGGATGGAAAAACACAAAGGTGGCCAGCCACAGTGGCTCACGCCTATAATCCCAGCACTTTGGGAGGCCTAGGCAGGCAGATCATCTGAGGTCAGGAGTTTGAGACCAGCCTGGCCGACATGGTGAAACACTGTCTCTACTAAAAATACAAAAATTAGCTGGGCATGGTGGCGGGCACCTCTAATCCCAGCTACTTGGGAGGCTGAGGCAGGAGAATCGCTTGGACCCAGGAGGTGGAGGTTGTAGTGCACTGAGATCGTGCCACTGCACTCCGGCCTGGGAGATAGAGTAGGACTCTGCCGCAAAAAAAAAAAAAAAAAAAAATCTGCCTCATCCCATGATATACAATAGCAGGAAAGATCAATAAATCCATTTATCTTAAATTGTGACACCTGATAGGGAAAAACTATAGAGACTGACTGAAGCATCACATTTTTTAAAATTAGTCTTTGTCTGGGGTCCCTTGGTAAAGCCCAAGGGATTTAGAAGGAGCTGTCCAGAATCCTTATCCATTCTTCTCTCTTCCTTTCCCTCTAATTCAGTTCATTCTATGAATGTTCTGTGTTTTTTTCTTTAGTAGTTTAACCCTGGGAAGAGTGACAGATACTAAGCTTGCTTAATACGTTATCATGAATTCTTTCCAGCTCCATGATGGTACTTTCACCTTGTATTCAATTATCTGTTTACACATTTTGTATTCTCAGCTAGAATTTGATATGCTCTTCTGCACAAAGTCCATGGCAATTAACACGGTGACAGCCACATAGTCAGAAATTCAACACATATTTATTGAAAAACAAAATCAGTAATTGGTCCCACTGACATCTGAGGAAGAAATAAATAAAAAGAGCTCCCCGCAGTGATTATTTGGGACATGCTGTATGAGTAACTGACATATTAATTCCAGCTTGCATTATTACATAAACGGCTCCAGTAACCAGACCTGTTCCATGTACAGTTGCCAAATGTATGTGAAACATCTGTTAAGTTCTGAGCTTTCTAGTAAATCTAACACTGAAAATGGCCTTTTTACCGAATAAGCAGATGGCAGTAGTTTGCTAGGAGAGTGATACAGAACCAGCACCGTTTTACATTAAGGTCAAAGCAGAAATACAAGAAAATTAATATCAGTCCAAAAGATCAGTGATCATGGCAATAAAAATAGAATATGCAAGGATCAGATTTCTTATGTTTTGATTTAAAATGGAAACAGATAAGATGCAAAGTATCCATGAGTTTCTTTGGTTATTAAAGCAAACAATATGGCCAGGAGCGGTGGCTCACATCTGTAATCCCAGCACTTTGGGAGGCCAAGGCAGGCGGATGACCTGAGGTCAGGAGTTTGAGACCAGCCTGGCCAATATGGTGGCAGGTTCCTGTAGTCCCAGGTACTCGGGAGGCTGAGTCAGGAGAATCCCTTGAACCTGGGAGGCGGAGTTTGCAGTGAGCCGAGATCGCACCACTGCACTCCAGCCTGGGCCACAAAGCAAGACTCCATCCAAATAAATAAATAAATAAATAAATAAAACAAAGCAAACAATAGAAGCAGCTTGCTTGGGCTCTTAAATATGCTCATGAATAACACCACTAATAATCTTTGGCACTGGGAGCCCAATTATTATGTTTTTTTCTGCTTTTTATTTTTAATCTTCTACCTTCATAGAACTGGAACTCAGTAGGGAAATAAGATGGTGTGTTTTTGAAGAATTTTCACTAACTTTTAAAACACCTTCCTGAGTGGAAAAGAAAGCCTCAATAATTAACTCCTTGTAAGAGCAGCATGGATTTTAGGGTCACAAAACATTGGTTTTCAATACAGCTTTAACTTTATAGCTGCTAGACCTTGGTCATATTAAATAGCATCTTTTTCCCACTCTCCTACTGCAATGTTTAACAGAACAAAGGAAAATGACATAAGCTTTGGATTAGAATAGCCTGGAGTGTGAAGCCTAGTTCAACAGTGACTTGGGAAAATGATATGCCCTTCGTGAAACCCTGCTGTAAAAGGACATGATGAATCTGGCAGGGTTCCTTTGAGCACTGAATAGCATGTAGAAGCACAGGGAGTGCCCACAATGATTACTATATGAATGCCAACTCATTTCATTACTACTTTCTTCCCCTCCATTGCCTCTAATCCTCCACCCGACCTATACCATCTCCAGAGTATTATAACAAGAGAGATCAAATGATATTGAAGGGCCCTGAATTCCTCTGCTCTCACCTATAGGGAAAGACCACTGGAAGGTAATTGTTCTGTCTGTGTCTAGATACAGATGAGAAAACCATCTGTAAATGGACCTTTTCATGAAGAGAGATCTGACTGTAAAAGTGAATACTGAAATGAGAAGATATGCCTTTCTTGGGAAGACCTCTGCATTCACAACCACAGCCCTGGAAACGCTCACGCAGCCTTAGGAAGAGCAAAGTTAAATCAGCACACCCAGAAACACAGTGTGAATTGTAGGCATGTACAACAAATGGGGAAAGGATGAGGCAATAGAAAAGTAAGATCCATAGATCTGTGGCTAACAGTCTGTCTAATTCCTGTCACAAAGTGTTATAAGTGTCTTCAATGCCTTCTCACTCCTCCTGACCACGCTGGCTGTAGACACTCACATAGGTCCCTCTAACTTTAACTCTTAACCTGTAGAGTGCAGCCAATAGCCCAGCACCAAACGGCTCTACTTTTCTTGGTGCTATTTTCACATTTGTATTTCTTTTCTAAAACTTCCTTCTCACTAGTTTGCATTTGTTGCCTTATTATTATTATTAATTTCAATGATGATAATGAAATAACCCATAAAAGAGTGATTTCTTCAATGATATTAAGAGTGATAAATGTCAGCAACAAGAAAGCTGATCTCAGGAGGAATTTTTTTTTTTTTTTTTTAACTTTAAGTTCTGGGATACACGTGCTGAACGCGCAGGTTTGTTACATAGGTATACACGTGCCATGGTGGTTTGCTGCCTCTATCAACCCATCGTCTAGGTTTTAAGCCCCTCATGCATTAAGTATTTGTCCTAATGCTCTCCCTCCCCTTGCCCCCCAACCCCTGACAGGCCCCACTGTGTGATATTCCCTCCCCTCCCTGTGTCCATGTGTTCTCATTGTTCAACTCCCACTTATGAGTGAGAACATGTGGTGTTTGGTTTTCTGTTCTTGTGTTAGTTTGCTGAGAATTATGGTTTCCAGCTTCATCCATGTCCCTGCAATGGACATGAACTCATTTTTTATGGCTGCATAGTATTCCACCATGTATATGTGCCACATTATCTTTATCCAATCTATCATTGATAGGCATGGAAATTGTTTTAAATTTTAAATTGTTAAGAAACACATGGAATATGTGCTTTATCATTATTACTAATAATGAATACAAATGTATTGAGTGACTGACTGACTACTCTCTGCTGGGCTCAGTGAAAAAAATGTGGTAAGAAGCCTTACCTTCATGATGATTCCACACACAGTATATACAACTAACAAATAAGTAACAATATCGTATGATGTAACAAGGGGAGGTCCAGGATGGTCCATGATTAACTACTAGAGAAATGGCATAAAGACAATGCTTACCTTATGAATCCACAAAACAAAGAGGCCTGGCATGGCACAGACTGTTCAACACAGATGCAACTTGAGCAGGAGCTTTCAGGTGATTTGCAGGCTGGAGAAAAGTGGGAAGCCATTCCTTTTGGGAAAACTGCATGAACAAAGATAAGATTTCAGAAACAATCTAAGGTGGGTGGATCACTTGAGCCCAAGGGTTTGAGACCAGCCTAGGAAACATGGAAAAACCATGTCTCAAAAAAAATACACACACACACACACACATATATATACACACACAATTTTTGTATATAAAATTGTATATATATGTATAAAATTGTATATATATATACACAAAAATTGTATGTATATGTACAAAAATTATGTGTATATATACACATATATGTGTGTGTGTATATATATACACAAAATAAATTAGCTGGGTATGCTGACATGTACCTGATGTCCCAGGTGCTTGGGAGACTGAGGTGGAGGAATGATTGAGCCCAGGTGTGAGTTGCTGAAGTGAGCCATGATTGTACCACTGACGACAGAAAGAAGAAGAAGAAGAAAGAGGAGGAGGAGGAGGAGGAGGAGAAGTAGGAGGAGGAGGAGGGGGAGGAGGAGAAAAAGGAGGAGGGGGAGGAGGAGAAAAAGGAGGAGGGGGAGAAAAGGGAGGAGGAGGATGAGGAAAAGGAGGAGGAGAAGAAAGAAAAGGACAATTTAGGTTTATAAAATGGTGGAACTATTTTGTACGCATGAGATAATAATTGTCAATACTTGACCTTGCACATGTGTCAAAACATATAGAACTGTACAACACAAAAAGCAAAACTTAAGTAAACTATAGACTTTAAATAATAATAATAATGTCTCACTATTGCTCCATCAATTGGGATAAATGTATCACACATATGCAAGACGTTAATAACAGAGGAAACTATGAAAAGAGAGCAGATAAAAGGGGATATGGGGGACTCTGTACTGTCTATTAAAACTTCTGTAAATTGAACACTACTATAAACATAAAGTTTATTAAAGAAAACCCATTTAACTGCCAAAACATCATACAAATCTAAAATCTCACCAGAGTCATGTGACCATCTTCTGGTTTCAAAGTCTGCCTGGTCCACTGCTAATTCTCTCTCCCTCAGAGAGTTTTGTAAACTTTTCATTTCCTTTTGACAACATCCATGTTGTTTGCAGTAAGATGCAGTACTTAAGTGTTCATGCTGTTGGTTTTCACAGCTTCCTTTTTTGGCTGTATTACTAAGGTATGTGCTGTGTCTTATTTTTGAGGTTATTAGAACATGTGGATTTTTCTCAATTTTAATAATAATCTAACAAAATAGACATGTGATTTAGCGAGTATTTGGAAAAACACCCATCTAGAAAAGAAATGAACTTACTACCAGTCATTTACATCATTGTTTAGATTTGTATCAGTCAACAGTAATTTTTTTGTGTGTTAAGACCTTTTTCATACTATGATGCTTTTAAAATGCATCTTCCTTTTGAGTCTTAAAAAAAGCCATTATCTAAACTTTGATCAAGATTCCTGTGACAGATTGATTTCCAGAAGTACTTCCTCACGATTTCCCTGAAAGATGACTTGATATTGGTCATAAAGGAAAAGGAGACATTTGTGTTTAAAACAACACAAATATATGATGTTACGATTCTTAAGGTCAAACATTCAAAGTAAGTTTTCGCTAAAATCAAGGTGTAGGCAAGGCTTTCTTCTTTCTGTAGGCTTCAGGAGAGAATCTGTTTTTTGTTCTGTTTTGTTTTGTTTAATTTGTCTAGTTTATATAGATAACTGATATTCCTTGACTTGTAGCCCCTTCCTCCATCTACAAATCACATTATTCAAACCTACTCTTCACCATCACATGACCTTTTCTGACTACAATCGTCTTACCTCTCTTTTACAAAGACATTTCTGGTGACTATACTGGTTCAGCCAGGGTATTCTAGGAAAAGAGCTCCACATCAAGATCTTTAACTTAATCACATATGCCAAGTCCCTTTTGTCAGGTCTCTTTCCTGAGGATTCGGATGTTGACATTTTTGAAAGTCCAGTGTGCAGTGGGCACAGATGACTTATCAGACTGAGGAATTAAATAGGAGAGTTATGGGAAATACAAGAATTAAGAAACAAGAAGAGAATCCCAATAATGGAGAAGGGAAGAACCAAATGTGTGTCAGGGAAGCTTAAGTATAAAACTTAGTATAGAGGGTTATTTTAATAAAATTTATTATCAAGAAGATTCTTGTAGAGATGTCATTTGACATACAGAAGATATGGGTTTGAGGTGCCTTCATTATGCTTACTTGGCAATTATAATAATTAATATGGAAAATAATTTTCAGTTTGGTTTATCATGCAGCCCTGTTTGTTTTGTGGAAGGTAAAGGATTTTCAGGGGAAAGGATTAGATATGTGATTTGACTGTAGCATGTAAATTTGCCTTTTGTTTCCTGCCTATGTTCAATTTATGAACAGAAAAGTTGCATGCTTCTTCAAAGGTTCAATGTAAATTTTTTTCTTTCATTTTTCCCCAAGAAATAGTTGATTATAATAAGCATGATAGGGTTTACAGGAAGTGCTCTTTTAACAAATCATAATGTTGTTTTATGTCAAGCAATGAGTTTGAGAGTAGAGACAAACTTAGGTTTATGCCCCTGCAACTTACTAAATATAATTGAAAATTTCATCTGTTTCTCAATTTTATCGTCTAAAATATGGGTATACTAAGGCCTTCCTTTTTAGTATTTTTGATAATAAAATGGGATTATATATCAAAAGCACCCAAGATATTATATTATTATATGTTAAGTATTATGTTGTATATTAAGTGACTCTACTGGCTCAGTAAATAATCATTATAGTTCAGTAAATACAGGATATTTATTAATCTATTCATCCATTTTACTGAATACTTACAATATGTTAGAGAGCAGGCTGGAGCTGGTGAAATCCATAATACACGTAAAAATAGAGTGAAGTCTTCTTTGTGGATGCCAAACACTGAATTCCTGCTAAAAGCTCAGTTTCTAATTACTGTGTAACTCATAAATATATGGAGCAATGACACAAAGCATCTTCAATGAAAATTCTGACTCTCTACTTAGTGAGGGTGGGCCGGGGGAGAAAATGAAGAGGTACAAATTGATATGGTGGTGCTTAAAGGCAGCACTGAGAGCTTAGTACTCCCAGAGGAGAAATGCTTACTGGGGAAGAGTTTCTGAATTACTTCCAGAAGACAAAGTGGGAGAAATACACTGCCAGGAACTAGAACATTATATATATGAAGGAAGAGGATAAAAGAGGCTTAACCTGGGAGGTAAGAGAGGTTTAAAAACATTCATCTGGATATCAGATAACTTGGTAGAGTAGACACTTTCAAGAGTCTATTCCTCCTCAGAAGCACCAGAATCAGTAATAAACAATTACAATAACTTCTATCACAACCCTAGAAAACAGGTTTATACCATCCAAGATGACGCTGAATCAAGGAAAGGGCCACTTTAGAGTGGTAGAAAGCTTTGTAGCATTTTTATTTGTTCTTGCCCTACCCTTCCCTGGCTCTCAGTGGTCTTAAAAGGACAGCCCCTACTAGCAGTGTAGGACGGTGGTCACTGGTTCTGGAGGGTGCAAAGCAGACTTTATTTGCAAATATTTGGAATTTCTTTCTTCTTTTCCTTAGAGACAGAGTCTCATTCTGTCACCTAGGCTGGAATGCAGTGGCACAAATACAGCTCACTACAGCCTCAAACTCCTAGGCTCAAGCGACCCTCCCACCTCAGTCTCCTGAGTAGCTGGGACTAGAGGCATGCACCACCACACCTGGCTAATTTTTAAATTTTCTATAGAGAAGGAGTCTCACTATGTTGCCCAGGCTGGTCTTGAACTACTGGCCTCAAGTGATTCGCCTCGGCCTCCCAAAGTGGTGAGATTGCGGGCCACTGCACCCGGGGTTTTTTGGTTTGGTTTTGTTTTCTATTTTAACCTATCTGAGGACTACCTGAAAGACTGACACAGGGTGACCTTCTCTATTTCACACAATTCAGAACTCATCTGGGCCAGAAAGGCAAAGTATTTACTTGAGAATACAATCACATATCACACATTGACGGTGACATGTTCTGAGAAATGTGTTGTTAGGAGATTTCATCACTGTGTAAACACCACAGCAGGTACTTACCTGACCCAGTTGGTACAGTCTACCACACACCTGGGCTCTATTGTACAGCTTATGGCTCCTAGGCCTACAAACCTGTACAGCGGATTACTGTACTGAATACTGTAGGCAATGGTAACATAAAGGAAGCTGTGTGTCTAAACATACCCAAACACTGAAAGAATTAGTAAAAACATAGTATAAAATTTTTTTTTAAATTGTACACCTGTATAAAGCACTTACAATGAGTGGAGCTTGCAGGGCTGAAAGTTGCTCTGGGTGAGTCAGTGAGTGAGTGGTAACTGAAGGTGAAGGCCTAAGACATTACTGTGCCCTACTGTAGGCTTTACAGGTACTTTACACTTAGATTACACTACATTTATTAAACAATTTTTTACTTCAATAATAAATTAACCTTAGCTTACTATATAAACCTTTCAATTTTTTAACTTTTTTACTCTGTAAAAACATTGGCTTAAAACAGAATCACATTGTACCCTTATTTCTTTATATTGTTAGTCTACAAGTTTTTGTTTTTTACTATTTTTAATTTCAATTTTTTAATACTTTTACAGCTTTTTGTTACAAAGGAAGCCACAAGCACACACATTAGCCTAGGCCTACACAGAGTCAGGGTCTTCAATATCATTGTCTTCCATCCACCTCCACATTTTCTCCCACTGGAAGGTCTTCAGAGCAAGAACACACATGGAGCTGTCATCTCCTGTAATGATACCTTTTCCTGGATCTGCCTGACAATGTTTTATAGTAAACTTTTTTTTTGTAAGTAGGAGTACACTAATATATAATGATTAAAAATACAGTAAGTTCATAAACCAGTAACAGCTGTTTTTATATTACCAAGTATTATGTGTTGTACATAATTGTATGGTTTATGCTTTTATATGACTGGCAGAGCAATAGGTTTGTTTACAACGGTGTCCCCACAAATAAATGAGTAATGCCTTGTGCTATGATGCTACGACAGCTAGGATGTCATTGGGTAATAGGAATTTTTCAGCTCCTTTATATTCTTACGAGACCATCATTGTGTATACGGTATATTAACTGAAACGTTGTTGCTTGGCATTTAACTCTATGTAAGGCGGAAAAACAATCCAGAGATGTCTGGGACAACCGACTGTGGTTGACTCATACAGTAGAATGCCAAAAACCAAGGAGAAAAAGAAGGGGGGAGAGAGGTTCCTTGGGAAGCTAAGGTATTCAAAAGCACTCACGTGTACTGGGAGTCTAGAAGGCAACATTCATGTCCAGAGATGGGTGCTGCTCGGAAAAGATCTGAGAAGACCCTAAGCTTTTCACATCTGGATGATTTCTAGGCTCAGAGCAAGCAGGTGGTGAAAGTTAAACAGTCCTGCTAGGCGTTGGAGGAATGCCCCGACACAGACTCAATCTGTAAAGACTGGAAAAGGTTTGTCGTTTTTATTTTCTTGTTCCTTTCTTTCATCATTTTGTTTTCTCTCTGTTTTGTGGTTGTTTTGCTTATTTTCTGGCTCCTACTGTTTAAGGAAATCACTCTCAAAATGACAGACACTTCAGAGATGACAAACCAAAAATAGAGACCTTAAAAATAGGAAAAATCAGTAAACAATCCTACAGCTACAGCCTACAGAAAGCAATAAAAACAAACTCTGTGGAAGGAGAAGAATCAGATTTATAGAGGTACTGCATTACAGTACGCAAAATGTCCCATTTTCAACAAAAGTTAAGGCCCATTCGCAGATGAGATCAACAGAAATTGTCCCTCAGAAAGCACAGATTTTGGAATTATAGACAAATATTTTAAATCAAGCATTTTAAATATGTTCAAAGTGCTGAGGAAAACTCATTGGTCAGTCTGATTTTTGACAAAGGTGTAAAGCCCATTCAACTGGGAAGAAATAGTATCTTCCAAAATTTGTCAAGGGACAACTGGACAACCGAATATACACACACACACACACACACACACACACACACACAAATGAAGTTAGATTCCTACATCATACCACATACAAAAAGTTAATGTAAATGGGCCAAGGACCTAAATATAAGAAGAGAAACCATTAATTTTTTAGAAGAAAACAGAATTAAATCTCTATGACCTTTGATTTGGCAATGGATCCTTAGCTATGACATGGAAAGTACAAATATTAAAATAAAAAATAGATAAATTAGATATCATCAAAATTTCTTATGTATCAAATGATATCACAAAAGTGAAAAGGCCATGTAAAAATTGCAAATCACATAGTTGATAAAGAATTCAGAATATATAACAAATTCTTACAACCCAACAGCAAAAAGACAAGGAATCCAACTGAAAAACAAATAGGCAAAGGCTTTGAGTAGATATCTCTCCAAACAAGATATATGATACAAATGGCCAGCAAGCATATAAAAAGATGCTTAACATCTTTATTCATTATGAAAATGAAAATCAAAACCATAATGATATACTACTTCACAAGAGTAGTATGTCTATAATAAAACAAATAATAAAAGAGAAAATAAGTGTTGATGAGGATGTGGGAAAATTGGAACCTTTGCACTGGTGGAAACAAAATTATACAACCTCTGTGCAAAATAGTTTGGTGGTTCCTTATAAAGTTAAACGTGGAATTACCTTATGACTCAACATACATACATTTAGAAATGTACTGTAGAAAATTGAAAAGAGGTTCTCAAGCAAATATAAGTACGTGCATGATCATAGCAGCACTTTTCATAATATTTAAATGATGGAAACAGCTCAAATAGCCATTAATGAAGAAATGTTGTGTATAAATACAATGGAATGTTACATCACTGTAAAAGGAATGAAGTGCTCTAGAACCAGAAATACCATTTGACCCAGCCATCCCATTACTGGGTACATACGTAAAGAATTATAAATCATTCTACTATAAGGACACATGCACAACTATGTTTATTGCGGCACTATTCACAATAGCAAAGACTTGGAACCAACCCAAATACCCATCAATAATAGACTGGATAAAGAAAATGTGGCACATATACATCATGGAATACCATGCAACCATAAAAAAGGATGAGTTCATGTCCTTTGCAGGGATATGGATGAAGCTGGAAACCATCATTCCCAGCAAACTAACACAAGAGCAGAAAACCAAACACTGCATGTTCTCACTCATAAGTGAGAGTTGAACAATGAGAATGCATGGACACAGGGAGGGGGACATCACACACTGGGGCCTGTCGGGGGGTGGGGGCTGGGGGAGGGATAGCATTAGGAGAAATACCTAATGTAGATGACGGGTTGATGGGTGCAGCAAACCACCATGGCATGGGTATACCTATGTAATAAACCTGCACATTCTGCATATGTGCCCTAGAGCTTAGAGTATAATTTTTTAAAAGATAGGAAAAGAAAAAAAAAGAAAGAAAAGCAATGCATACTGCCATGAACCTCAAAAAACAGGTTAAGTGAAAAAGTCAGACGAAAAAGGTGACATGTTGTGTGATTACACTTACATGAAATGTTCATAACAGGTAACTCATTAAGATAGAATGCACATCTGCAGTTGCCAGGGCCTGGGAAACCTGGGGGTGGGGAGTATATTCCTAAAAGTACATATGTTGGGTCATGAGGTAAAGGGCACTGGCTTCCTTTGGTGGGTGATGAAGGAAATACTATATACAGTGTTCCATTTCCAAGACAAAGTGCCTTGAATCAACTTAGGTCAGCAAACTATAGAAGAAACAGGATATACTAGGCCCCTACTTGGATAGCTGATGCCTGCTTGTCGTCTTCTCTTTCACTCCTCTCTTCCTCCTTCCACCTTAATTGCTGTCACCCAAACCAAAGTTTAGTCTAAGATAAAAGTCTACTAGTCTGCAAAATAGCTCGTTTTGTCTGTTCTTATCAGCCGGCCAGGTACTTAGGTTGTAAGTCAAATACTTAAAGAGCCCCTGAGCTAGCTGGGAACACAGTGCATTGTGGGATGCAACAAAATGCAGCAGGACAACCCTAAAGAAAACACCTAAAGCCCCTACCCAACAACCAGTAGGTGATGTCCGGGAAGATTGTGACCCCATAGTACTCAGTCCATGAGGAACCGGGGGAGGGACCTGAGCGCTAGGGAATAAATTGTTTGTTGTAAAGGTACTGAGTGTGCCCATGCATCAGACACTCAATCTTGTAAGACAGTCATTAAAAGTCTCACTTTTGCTGTCCTCCAGGTCTCTGAGTCTATTCTTTGGGTTTGGACAGGTGAGTTTGTGTCTCACAACCTGGTGGTCCATTTGCAGAACTCTGTGTCTGCGTGGAGTGGGACTCCAGCTGAGAGGGGAGACATGTCCCACCTGATTTAGGTGGCCCGCTCTGTTTGGGTGTCCTGGCTTCCTGCAGAAGCCATAGACAAACACGAGACTGTTATGCAGCAGAAAAAAGAAGTGACACAGGGAAAAAAAGCAGGCACTGCAGCAACCAGGCAACCTCGTGCACCAGCCAACGTAGGAAAATGGGACTGTAAGAACTGCCTTGGTGGCTGGGCATTTTCGGAGGTCTCAGGGTGTGCAAGAAACATCCAGTAAGGGGGCGCTGAGCCCGCAGGGAAAAGCTCAGACACAGATTAACTGAAAACGGGAAACAAGAATTCTAGACCTAGGAAACAGAGGAAAGAAGGAACTAAAGAGAAGCCCTCGGAAATTCCCCCGAATAGTTAGTTGTGGGGAATGCTGCAGGTTTGGGGAGAGAACGCTCGAACTAGGGACAAGCAAAAGCAAAGGATGATGAAGTATTGCTGTTTTATCTGGCCCAAAGAGCCCATTCATCAGCCTTTGCTCTTTTGGCCTAAGTTTGGCTCAGAGGAGGATTAGGTGTGCCAAGCTTTAACTCTCTATGTAAATGATAAAACCCCCTCCTCATAAGAGGAGATGGATTATTCTCTTTGTTGGATTAGTGAGTTAATCCCCATGCTCCCTCTTAAAGGGGAAGAAAAAGAGCATAGTAAAGAGCCCTTGCCAAGTGAAAAGCCCTGGGATCCCCTAACACACTTGCCCTTCCCCCATACATCTCAAAATGTAGAGGACAGGGAGATCAGGAGCAACAGGAGAGCCAGAGGAAGAGGAATCTGGGGGCCATGAAGGAGCTAAACCCAATGCTCCCTTATATCCTTGCCAAACTTGAGAAAAGAATTAGAACAATGTAAGAAAGACTGAGAATTTTCCTATTCCTTCTAAACAGCAGATGTGTAATATCTGTCCTCTGAGAGAAGTCCCTGTGGACAGGGAGAAGTTGGATTTGTGAGTGCACCTTTAACAAGTACTGAGTTTGGGAATTTTAAAAAGGAAATGAGGCCGCTCTTGGAAGACTTCCTCGGCTTAGCACAGCAGCTACATCAACTTTTAGGACCCAGTTTGTATACTTGGGCTGAGATGATGTCAATCATGAATATTGTGTTTACCGGGGAACAGAGGGCAATGATTAGAAGGACAGCCATGACCCTTTGGGAGAGACACCATCCTTCTGAGCGAGGAGTCCTGGCAGCTGAGCAGAAATTCCCAAATGAGGATCCTGGAAGGGATAATAATTATTCTGGGGATCAGGTCCAAATTCAAGATCTTAAGGAGCTAATAATTAGAGGGATTTAAGAGTCCACTCCTAGGACACAGAATGTCTCGAGAGCATTAGAAATCCAACAAGAAAAAGAGGAGACTCCCTCTGCATTTCTGCAGAGGCTCAGGGATCAAATGAGAAAATATTTAGGATTAGATCCAGAGGACCCAGTAGGGCAAGGCTTTTTAAAGGTTAATTTTGTCACTAAACCTGGCCTCATATTACTAAGAAACTATAAAAGATTGATGCATGCAATAGGAGACCAATTAAGGAATTACTAAGGGAAGCTCAGAAGGTTTTTGTTAGAAGAGAGAGAAAGAGTTAAGCTGCTGACCCTGAAGGCAGGGGAAACCCCGCCATGCACCTGTGTGTGGGAGCTGGCTGCTGAAAGCTGCAGATGAAAGCTGCTGTTGAATCTTTGTCATTTCAGTAGAGCTGACCATCTTTACAGACAGACAGCGGGGAGCCAGGGCACAGCATGGCTGGGCTCCTGCCCAGAGAGAAAGAGAAAGAAACTGAGTATTAGGGAGAAAGGAAACAGGGGATGACAGAGAGGTAGAAGAAGAAAATGAGTGAGAGAGACTGGAAAAGACAGAGATCAAAGAGAGACACAGAAAGTGAGACTGGGGAGTGGGGTAATGTAAAAGAAAGAGTACAAGAGGAAGAAAGAGAGAGAGAGAGACCATAAAAGACGGGAGACAAAGAGAAGTGCAAGTTAGCAGTAGCTGCCACAGCCCAGCAGGTAGAGGAGAGTCAGAAGCTAACTTTTGGCAGGGCCTTGGTAGTAAACTCCCCACATCAGGTCAGGAATATATTAATATATTAAAGAGCTGGGAAATGGTTGACTGATGCCCAAATTTTAAAATATGAGGCCATATTACTAGAAAAAAATAATAATTTGGTCTTAACAACAAATACTTGCTTGAATCCAGCCAGTTTCTAATGTAAAGTAGAGGAGAATGAGGAGGCATCAGACCAGAACTGTTTAAATATCATAAAATACCAAACTAAAGTTAGACTGGACCTAGAGCAATCTCCTCATTCACCATAGGGAATATTAACCAGTCCTTTTGCCTTTGTAGTCAGGGGGCAGAGTTCAATAAGCCCGTGGGAGAACTCTCAACTTGTACCCACATCCTAAACATTTCTGGTGAGTCAAACAAAGGCAACTACTCGGCTCCTCATATACCCCAGGGCTGATGTCTGATGGTATTGTGGAATGAGGAACCTCTGTGATCTATTGCTGTCCAATTGGACTGGGACTTGGGCTTTAGTTCAGTTGGTTCAATTGGCCATTCCGTTCACCCTGGCATTCCATAAGATTCCCAAGAATCCACATGGCCACTGCAGTCAGAAAAATTTAACAAATTCTTTTGATCCCAACATTTATATTGACTCAATAGGTGTCCCTAGAGGAGTACCTAATGAATTTAAGGCCTGAACTCAACTAGCTGCTGGGTTTGAATCAGCACTCTTCTGGCAGTCAACTATTAATAAAAATGTGGATTGGATTGATTATATCTATTATAATCAATAAAGATTCATCAGCTATACTCTAGATGCTCTCAAAGGAGTGGCTAGCTAGTTAGATGCCACCAGCCAAAAGCCTGGGAGAGCAGACTTACACTAGACATGATCTCAGCAGAGAAGGAAGGCATATGTGTCACGCTGGGTGGAAAGTGTTGCACTTTTAATCCTAACAATACTGCCCCAGATGGAATTATCAAAAGCATTACAAGAGTTAACACCTCTAGCCAAAAAATTGACAGAAGATGCCAGAATTAATGACCCGTTTACTGCTTAGAGAGTTCGTTTGGGAAATGGAAAACAATGGTGGCCTCCATTCTAACATTCCTTATAATAGTGGCTGAAGTCCTAACAGCTGTAGGGTGTTGCATTATCCCCTGTGTTAGAGGGTTAACCCCAAAATTAATCAAAACAGCCATCAACAAACAAATGACCATAACATATCAACCATTATTAGAAATGAAACAAAGGATATGAACAGACATTTCTCAAAAGAAGACATGCATACAGCCAACAGACACATGAAAAAATGCTCATCATCACTGGCCATCAGAGAAATGCAAATCAAAACCACAATGAGATACCATCTCACACCAGTTAGAGTGGCGATCATTCAAAAGTCAGGAAACAACAGGTGCTGGAGAGGATGTGGAGAAATAGGAACGCTGTTACACTGTTGGTGGGATTGTAAACTAGTTCAACCATTATGGAAAACAGTATGGCGATTCCTCAAGGATCTAGAACCAGAAATACCATATGACCCAGCCATCCCATTACTGGGTATATACCCAAAGGCTTATAAATCTTGCTGTTATAAAGACACACGCACACATATGTTTATTGCGGCACTATTCACAATAGCAAAGACTTGGAACCAACCCAAATGTCCATCAGTGACAGACTGGATTAAGAAAATGTGGCACATATACACCATGGAATACTATGCAGCCATAAAAAAGGATGAGTTTGTGTCCTTTGTAGGCACATGGATGCAGCTGGAAACCATCATTCTCAGCAAACTATCGCAAGAACAGAAAACCAAACACCGCATGTTCTCACTCATAGGTGGGAACAATGAGATCACTTGGACCTGGGAAGGGGAACATCACACACTGGGGCCTATTATGGGGAGGGGCGAGGGGGGAGGGATGGCATTGGGAGTTATACCTGATGTAAATGACGAGTTGATGGGTGCTGACGAGTTGATGGGTGCAGCACAGCAACATGGCACAAGTATACATATGTAAAAAACCTGCACGTTGTGCACATGTATCCTAGAACTTAAAGTATAAAAAAATTTTTTTTAAAAAGATCTACTCTCTTATGATGAAGAGAGTCAACAGCTCTTGAAACGATTTGAGGACCAAAGGACACAAAAATAAATGTGGAAATGGGACCAATAGGAGTAAAACGAAAAAGAGGAGGGAATTGAAGGAAATAATGTATACAGTGGTCCATTTCCAAGACAAAGTGCCTTGAATGCGGCTTAGGTCAGCAAACTACAGAAGAAACAGGATACGCTAGGCCCCTACTTGGATAACCAAACACCATCTTTTCGTCCTCCCACTTCCTCCCCACCTCCCCTGTAACCTTAGTTGCCCTCCCTAGAACCAAAGAAGTTTAGTCGAAGATGAAAGTTTACTAGGCTGCAAAATAGCTTGTTTTGTCTGTTCTTATCAGCTGGCCCAGCCACTTAGGTCATAAGTCACATTTGAAGAGTCCCTGAGCTAACTAGGGTTGCAGTGTACTATGAGATGCAACAAAATGCAGCAAGACAACCCTGAAGAAACCACCTAAAGCCCCTGCCCAGCAACCAATAGGTGACGTCCAGGAAGACTGTGATCCCATAGTACTCAGCCTATGAGGAACCAGAGGAGGCACCTACACTTGTTGAAACTATGCTGGGGGTGCCTGCCCATCAGACACCTGCAAGCCCATCATTAAGTCTCACTTTCGCTGTTCTCTGGGTCTCTGAGTCCATTCTTTGGGTTTGGACAGGTGAGCTTGTTTCTCACAGGTGATAAAAACATTTTGGGTTTTTATCACAAAGTGATGTTGGGAATTGTCAAAAACTTTTTCTAAATCTATTGATTTGATCGTATGATTTTTGTTTTTGGTTGTGTTTATGTGCTGAATCACATTTATTGACTTGTGTATGTTGAACCAATCTTGCATTTCAACAATGAAGCCTAGTTGGTCAGGGTGAATGAAGTTTTTGATATGCCATTGGATTCAGTTTGCCGGTATTTTGTTGAGGATTCTTGTGTCTATGTTCATCAGGGATATTGGTCTGTCATTTTCTTTTGTGTGTGGTTTCTTTGCCAGGTTTTGGTGTCAGGGTGATACTGGATTCACAGAATGAGTTGGGGAGAAGTCCCTTCTCCTCAGTTTTTTGGATTAGTTTCAGCTGAATTAGGACCAGCTATTCTTTGTGCATCTGGTAGAATTTGGTTCTGAATCCATCTGGTCCAGGCCTTTTTAGAGTTGGTAGGTTTATTATAATTTAAATGATACATTATAATAATGAAATGCTAATGGGTACCACCTCACTCATAAAACCCAGCTTATTTAAATGGTATTACTTCTGAAGAGTGTTTTCTGAATATCCACATCTTCATAACTTATTTCCCTATTCCCTGATCATGTAACACTTTATCTAAACCAGCATAGTCCAACAGGAACCACATATGCAATTTTTAAATATTCTTATAGTCACACTAAAAAATAAGTCATAACAATATGGTATAATTAGTTTTATTGATATATTGATTTAACTTTAACACATTGTTTCCACCTATAACCAATATAATAATATTAATGATATATTTTATATTCTTGTACATAAATTAATTCTTCTAAAGTAGGTGTGTATTTTAAGCTACATCAAATCTCAATTCACACTTGTGAGTAGTGGCTTCCACAGTTAGACCACTAAAATGATATATACTGAATGAAGTATGTTATTGTAGTTACTGAGAAATTAAAAAGTCATCAACCTATATCTCATCTACCCAATATGAAAATATACAGCTAATAGAAGTGGTCATGAAGTCTTATGCGAACATAGAAAATATATGGCTTAAATTTTAAGTAGAAAAGTTTGAATGTACAGAATAATCATAACCATGACAGCAAAACATGCATTTGCCCCCTTTTCTCCCTTTCTTTCTTTGTTCCTTCCTTCCTTTCTTCTTTTGTTTCTTCCTTCATTGTTTTGTTTTGGAAAGAATTCATAAGTTACTGACATAAATTTACTTCAGACACAGGTGCCTTCTTATGTATGGCATTATGAAAACTGTATTCAATGGCACACTTAATATTGGTTTGTAAATTTACATTCACATATTAAATGTTTTAAAGTACCTATGCCATTATTACTAGTGGGCATCATTTTTACATTTCTTAATGTTCCATTTTAATTTGTGTTATCTCTCAATTATTAAATTATCTTCTTACTATTTACTATTTAATTGCCTTTATTTTGTTGTGTTGGGTCCATTTTTAGGTAGAACATGCAAGAATTATTTGTAAGACGTGTCCACTACTTGAACTTTTTTCTCATTAAATGTTTGATATTTATTTTTTATTATCTAACTGTAGAGAAGATATTGTTTGGTTTTTGTTCTTTTAAAAAATGATATAATCAGTCAGGCACAGTGGTTCATGCCTCTAATCCCAGCCCTTTGGGAGGTCAAGGCGGGTGGATCACGAGGTCAGGAGATCGAGACCATCCTGGTTAACACGGTGAAACCCCATCTCTACTAAAAATACAAAAAATTAGCAGGGCGTGGTGGCAGGTGCCTGTAGTTCCAGCTACTCGGGAGGTTGAGGCAGGAGAATGGCGTGGACCTGGGAGGCGGAGGCTGCAGTGAGCCGAGATTGCGCCACTGCACTCCAGCCTGGGCAACAGAGCGAGACTCCATCTCAGAAAAAAAAAAAAATAATAATAATACTAAAATAAGAATAATAATATAATCATTTATGTTATTAATATGAGCCAAATGCAGAGCTCATGCCTGTAATCCCAGCACTTTGTGAGGCAGAAGGGGGCTGACTGTTTTTAACCCAGGAGTTTGAGACCAGCCTAGGCAATATGGCAAAACCCGTCTGTACACAAAAATAAAAAAAATTAGTTGAGTGTAGTGGTGCTGCCTGTATTCCTAGCTTCCAGGGAGACTGATGTGAAAGGATCACTTTAGCCTGGGAAATCAAGGTTGCAGTGAGCTGTGATCATGCACTGCACTCTGGTCTGGGCTACAGGAGTGATAGCCTGTCTCAAAAAACAAACGAAAAGTAAATAAATATTTATGACTATAAAGTTGCCCCTATATATTTTCTCAGGGGCAAATTTACAGTCATTAATTCTCTCTCTCTCTCGAGAGAGAGAGAGCATATGTGTGTGTGTGTGTGTGTGTATATACATATTGAGAGAGAGAGCATATTATACCTATTTTATACAGATATTCCTCCACTTATAATGGGATTATGTCCCTGTAAACCCATTGTAATTCAAAAATATTATAAGCAAACTATGCATTTAATACCCACCCATCATAAAATAGAAATATTATGTCAGGGAATTTCTGCACATTACACACACACACACACACACACACACGTGTTCTATATCACACTTGTTTTTTGCTAAATGGTATATTATTGATGGTTCAATTATTTTGTAATTCTTTACGAAATAGGTAAATATTAGTATCCCCATGGAGCTTGGATTCTGAAAAAGATAGACAATAAAATAAGTGTTGGAGCATGCTAGGCAGTGATAAGTACTGTACAAAGGAACAAAAACAGAGGCTCTCTATGAATATATGAATGGGGTACTGGGGTACTGCTTGCAGTGATAATTAGGGTGATTATGGTATGCCTCACTGGGAAGTTGAAATTTAAGTTAAAAAAAAAAAAAAAAAAGAGCAGTTCGGGTAGAGAACAGTAGAGCAGAGACCTTAAGGCTGCTGTGTTCAAAGAATACTCAGGTCAGTTGCTGGAGATGGCTGAGCATGACAGAATCACAGAAGAGCGGATACAAGCAGATGAGATGGGCTTCCTCTTGTAAGACTTTGAAGCCATCATAGTGGCGCTCACTTTTACTCTGAAGTGAGGAGTGATATCAGGGGCTGTGTGTAAACGTAAAATGACCTGACTTCTATTTTAAAGGATTCTCTTGTCAGATGTGTTGGGAATACACTTGTAGTGGGTAAGACTAGAAACAAGGTGCTTTAATAGACGTGTACAATAATCCTGGAGACAGATGATGATTCATAGGAAGGCATAAAGAATGGAGGTACACAAAAGTGCTTGGATTCTAGATACAGTTTAAAGGTAGAAATGGCCATAAAATATGCTCTATGTTGTTTCTGACTTTTTAAAATTAATAAGCTGTTGCTTGAGGGAAAGTTTACAGTAAAAGTTCTACAGACACTTGAAAAAATGTAATTTTGTATTGATAAAATGTAAAATTTAAGAATTTCTATTATTTAATCTTATTTATATTATTCAAATACTCTGGGGCCATGTTTAAATTTTATCTTCTTGGTTTGTTATAAACAAAAGCTCATTTATTAATCACTCTGCTATGTAGTATTCTTGTTGATTTCTCCATGCATGCTCACCAAATTTTGCTTTACACATTTTAGTACTATGTTATTTGACACAAAATAGGTTTATGAGTTGTATTTTCTTTGTGGTTTCTAGCTTTTATCAACATAAAATTCTACTATCCACTGTAAATATTTTTATTACTTTTTGGAGAATTTTGTTGTTCAACTTCATCTGATATATTTCCTCATACTTTATTTTTAGCATTTTTTATTTCAGGTATAGCACTGGCGAGAAACATACAGATTACCTTGTTTAAAATGCTCCATAGGCATGCTTACCTCAGTATAAAACATGAGTCACAGAATTTTTAGCACTTGTGCTTGTAAGAAGGTGGGCTATAAAATAACTCAACAACATGTGGACCACCACACCAGGTATAATTACTAGTACAAAAACATTGGTTAACATTTTTGAAAGAATAGTGTAAAAAAATTAAAATAACTTGTGATGGCTGATATTGAGTGTCAACTTGATTGAAGGATACAAAGTATTGTTCCTGGGTGTGTCTTTGAGCGTGTTGGCAAAGGAGATTAACATTTGTGTCAGTGAACTGGGAGAGGGGGACCCACCCTCAACGTGTGTGGGCACCATCTAATCAGCTGCCAGTGTGGCTAGAATAAAGCAGGCAGAAGAACATGAAAAAACTAGACTGGCTAAGCCTCCCGGCCTACATCTTCCTCCCATGCTAGATGCTTCCTGCCCTCGAACATCGGACTCCAAGTTCTTCAGCTTTGGGACTCTTGGACCTTCGACCACAGACTGATGCTTCTCTGTAGGCTTCCCTACTTTTGAGATTTTGGGACTTAGACCAGCTTCCTTGCTCCTCAGCTTGCAGACAGTCTATTGTGGGACCTCATTTTGTGATAGTGTGAGTCAATACTCCTTAATAAACTCCCCTTTATGTATACATCTATCCTATTAGTTCTGTTCCTCTAGAGAACCCTAATGCATAACTCCTCGTCAGAATTCTCAGAAAGTGATTATAATACATGACCACAATAGTCCTCAAATTATGAACTCTTTGATTCCATGGATTCGGTAGCTGGTCTAAACTTTGTAGACTATTTCAAGAAAAGACCATAATTATTATACCCTGTATTTAAAAAAAAAAAATCACTGTCCATCTGACTAATACCTTTCTTTTCAGTTCAAATATTCTGAATCCATTCGGATTTTGATCACAGATAATGTATATTTTGATTGTCCTGATTTCCTTTAATAATATACACATATGTGTATACAGATGTACACATATGTATATATAAATTACAGTCATATATGTGTGTGTATATATATGTGATTGTAATTTCCAATGTGATGATTATATTTCTTAAACTGATTAAATCACACTTGGGCATACACTTTTCTTTGGTCAATAAGTATGAATAGAACTAACATATAGTGCATCTAAGCAGAAGCTTTAAGTTTCATTGCATAAATACAGCATTTTTTACTCCTCTCTTACCATATTAACCTTTTCCACATTAGGGCAGTTCCATAGCTTACATCCCAGGATGAAGAATATATATGTAGCTTGACCACAATGGACACATGATATGAGAAAGAAATAACGTTATTTTTATAAGCCATCAATTTTTGTGCCTGTGTCATTTTGTTTTGTTCTACTGCTTTGGCACAAACTAGTGAAGCAAATATGGAAATTTTTGCCAGAAGTTGGGTTCTGTATAATAACAAAGTAAAATGTGCAATTTTTGTTTCAAGGTCAGGGAATCCATGCTTAAAAAATATTATTGTAGACTAGAAAGAAGATAATTCATATTATGTGGTGACAAAATGTTTGGATATCACTAACAATCTTATGGAAACCAAACTATTTAATGTGCTAAATAAGTCTGTGGTTGTTGGTGAAGAGTTGGAGAAATTACTGATGTGAATTGAATGCTTCTGATTGCGTTTAATATGATTAATCAAGAAGTGGAACTCACAAAAGGAACTGGTACATACTAAGCAGGGACTAAAGGGAACACACACGCTGGACTTGCAGAGTTGAAAGATATGGCTGATATTCATTTACAGTTGGGGAAAGACAAAACCATAAAGGTCTTTAAGCAACAAAGTATTATTAAAACCCAGATTATTGTATAGGACCAAATATACTGTGTTGCAATCACAGCCTTTGTTAAAATACCTGAATAGATTTACCTGTGAAAAAATATCACTCAGGAAAAAAAAAAAAAAAAAAAAAGAAGCAAAAACAAAAACTAATGTTTGGCTCTCCCACAAAATCCTGGTAAGTTCAGTGTGCAAGTTACGACTAAACTTGGAGTGAGAGGCACGTATGGAAAAGAACTGTCAGTAAAACAGTCACACAGAATGGATTGTAAAGAATCAAGTAGACAAAAGACCAACTGTGTTTTGAGAGGCTTCTACCGTCCAATGAACGACAAATCTGAATCAAAAGATACAGTAACAATTCAAGACATAATTTCCCTGGTAGGACACTAATTTTCTTACTGAAAAGCATCAGTCTGAGAAAGCTTCTTATCCACCTATGCTTCAATGTCCTCTTCAGATGTGAACAAGAATAACAGGAAGGGAAGGTCCTCAGATAGGGTAGAGACATGGTCCGTGAAGTACAATGGCAGAGGAGCTACACTGGGGAGAAGACGCTTAATCAAAAAACATGACCCATCTCTGTAACCTCTCAAAATCTGCTCATCAGAATTTCATAAGCACTATGGACCAGTGATTTCCATATGGTTTGCCTTATTTTTATAGTGGGTGTGGTAAGTATAACTAGACTGTCTCTAGTCTACTATTTGATGCTGGAAGAGTAGGGACACATAGCTAGGAACCACATCTGAGCGAGATGATAAGACCACTTGACTTTGAGCCTGGCTCCGTGATTGGATGACATTGTTGAATTTATTTTTTCTCTTGGGTAGAAGGGGTGAGTACAATCTGCATGTACTTGTGGTGAACAAGATGGACCATTTTAGGTTGTAGTGCAAATTCCAGGTATTCTTTGCTTCTCTCTAAGGGTGGATTTTAACTTTCTGGACTGTTATCTTCAGTATTTTCATGTGACTGTCTTTGGATCCACAAATTATTACCAAAAAAATCACATTCTACTTGCAAGCAAAAGTTTTAAGGACAAGTCCATGCTATCTCATGCCGTTTTAATTGTAAGCTCCAGACAGAGGCTGTTCTATGAATCTGGATTTCAAAATGAAGACCAACTATAATGAAAATGTGACATGAAAAATAAACTTTTGTTTTTACAATCCAATTAAATGTAGGGATTCTTGATAACCAAAGCATAGTCAAGTAAAAGCTAACCAGTATACGAGCCCACCACAGACTCCAATTCATTTGACTCATCCAAGGGAAAAATAATAAACCTTAAGAAAATGTCTTTTTGATTTCTTCCCAAAGATGTTTGATTTGAAGCATCTTTATTTCCCTTCTCTCTCGACATATTCTGAAAAATTAGGGAAACCAATTAATTAAATAAAAAAAAACTAAACCTAATAATTACATGACTAGAATGCTAGAACCCCATATTACAGATTAACTTAAAAGTAAGTATTAATGTTCCAAAGTCAACTCACTGACTATTTAACTCATAGAATTGATCTGAATAGACTCATAGGCCAGGACCCTCGTGGAATTCCTCAGGACACGTGGACTTGGAGAAGTTATGAGTGAGAGCACACTCAGCCTGGCTTCCATCACTGACCTAGCTTCTCACTGAGAGAGCATGACAGGATAGAGACAGGTTGGGATAAGGGAGTTTTGATGGTGAGAGTGCAGAACACAGTCTGAGATTTACTGTCACTGGCAGCAAAGTAACAACCGAAGAAATACAGTGGGCAGCATACAGAGGGACACAGTAAAAAGGAGAAATAATACAGATGTAAAATTAATATTTAGAGAAATTAAAGATACAAAAGACAACAGAGATTCAAAATACAATTAGTACTTTTGATGAAGAGAACAAAGATAACTGATACACAAAGAGATATATGTAATCATGTCCATTGAATGTAAGATACAGGTATTTCTGAGGTAGTAATTTTGGTGATTTTTCTTTTCTTTCTTTTACTTACCTTGTTTCATTATTTCTGCTTTGGCTATTCTCTTTTATAATGAATATGAATCATCTAAAAATTAAATCATCCTTCTAAAATGAATTGACTGCTTTGGAAAGGAGTGAAGAAGCAAGATTATCAGAAAAGCCTAGGGGCTGCATGCTGGCCCTCTCTTCGTGTCTGGGTGCTCTTCCACTCAACAGGGGCTCACTGGAGGCTCTCTCTGGACCTATTCAGCTGCATAACAAATGGCTTTGCCTAGTTGATTTCTGAACTACCTTAAGGCTCTGTGCTCTGTGGTTCTAACTAGATTTCCAGTGGCTTGCAGAATTAAATCGTGGTTGAAATAATAAAAAGAAAATGCACTTTGGAAATTGTGGAAGACAAATAGTCAAGATTAAAAAATATATATATATTTTGGCTGCCTTTCAAAATTTATATTATTATATTGATTAAAAGAGAACATATGAATTGTACTTTAATCAGTGCCCAGTGAACATTAAATTGACCTTGGAATCATGGCCAACATCGGAGTGTAGGTCTTCATCAATTTGATTCATCAGGCAGAGAAGAGCCAAATGGAGGAGCTATGCTTGTGCCTGAAGGCTGGAATTTATTATATTTTCAGTAAAAACAATTTTTGAAGTAAGATGATGGTTTTCCTCTGAATTGTTTCATTAAAATTTGATCAGAGAGAAGAATGTTTCTATTTAACTCCAGAAAATGTGATTTTGGCTTCCACCCACAGAGAGAAGTTTTCTACAGGGTTGCTCTTGGTTGTGGAGAGAGGCTATATAAATTATATTTCCTTGTGAAGAGCTATTCCAAAAATATAGCCATCAGGAACAACACAATGTATTCCTCAAACGTATTTGCCTTAGAAAAAAACTACCTTCTTGTGGTAAATTATAGTCCATTTATAATATGTGCTTGCATGCCACTTGAGATGTCCTCAAGTATTTGGTTACACTAAACAGCAGCTGTGCTTAGCTTTGGACCCTTCACTGGGTAAGAAATGTCATTTTCAAACAAATCTTCCTTGTCCATTAAATATTGAGGCTTTCCTACTCTAAGGCTAGAAGCACACTAAACGCACAACTTCCCTATTTACACATGTTTGAGAGAGAGGATCTGTCCATGGCTTAGTATTTCGTTCTACTGCAACAAGAATGGTCCAAATTACCTAATTTCAAAAAATGTTTGTTGGTTTTTGAAAGGCAGACTTTCTTTTTAAATCTTAAAGGGTGATACCAGTTCAATTTCATGCATGCTATTTCTAGCAACAAAACATCATGGGCAGTAAGACTCGTAATATCTTAAAAGAGCAGTACAGAATTCCGTAGGAACCATTATGAGTAAAACTATATATTTCTCCCTCTCTCACAGGCTAGCAACAAATCTCAGTGTGTTAAAAAAACACAGAGTAGCAACAAGCCACACTGTGTTAAACCAACAAACGTACAAATAAAAACACTCTTGGCATGATATCTAATGAACACAAATGATTCCATTAAAAGACAAACTTGCATTAAACTTGTTTAATCAGAGCTGGAAAGTTAATGCTAAGGGTGTGTGGTTTAAAATGTAAAACTTTTTTTTTTTAACATACGGTCTTCCCGCAATCTAACCACACACACACACACGCACACATACACAGAGAGCCACACACAAACACACACATACCATGAACAAACAACAAGTAATTGAGGTACCAAAGTCAGAATATTGGCCCCCATCATCCTCTTCCCCTTGTGTTACTCCCCTGACTATGTAATGCCATGTGCCAAGAAGAAATCATCTAGGTGAATACAATCTAATCAGCCTTTTAAATTAGGGGAAAAAGATCAGAGATATCTAAAAAGAAAGAAGGAATCCATGTACCATTACTGACTTTGAAGATGGAGGGGCCATGAGCCAAGGGATGTGGACAGCATTTACAAGCTCAGAACAACACTGGCAAATAGACAGTAAGGGAGTAGGACTTCATTCATTCTACAACTGCATGGCATTGAATTCATCTTGAATTTGCCTGAAAGTAGATTTTCCCCCAGAGGCTCCGGGTAAGAGCCTGAAATGGTCTAAGTCTAGATTCTCACCTTGTGAAAACCTGACAGAGAAGCCATATGAGCCATACTATGCCTGGACTTCTCATGGGAGATGGTGAGATAAACGTTTGTTGTTTTAGGCTCATAAAGTTGTGGTACATTTTACAGAGCAACAGAAAATGAATACAGGAGGCAAGTGACTATCTAATAAATACAAGGACATCTTGTTTTCAAAATGAAACTAAGTAATATCACCCATGAGGGTTTTAACATCACCAGCAGCTTTCTACTGCCCAAAATATGATTTGGAAGTTTTCTTAGTTTTGTTTTTAATAAAACGAACACATTAGCTTTATTTATATTTACTAAACTCTAGTAGAAGGTGCCTTTTGATGATGAAGGAGATGGAGGATTATAGAATGAGTAAAAAATAAAGGAAAATAAAAAGGAAAGAGATAAATATGGGATATATAAAGACTCCATTTGTATAACATTTTTAAAATGACAAAATTATGGAAATGAAGACTATATTACTGGTTGCCAGTGCACAGGGGTGGTGGGTGCAGTGGGGAAGAGGGGAGGTGTAGATATGAAGGAGGAGCATGAAGGGGTTTCTTTATGGTGATGGAACACTTCTGTGTCTTTATTTTAGTGGTAGTTACAAAAATCTATACCTTGGAAAAAACTGCATAGAACTATGAAATCATTTGTATGCATGCGCACACACACACACACACACACTCAAATGAGTTAATGTAAAAAATGATAAAAACTGAATAAAGTTTGTAGTTCAGTTACCTGTATTACACAAGTGTCAATTCTCTGATTTTGATATTGAACAGTGGTCATACAGATGGCACCATTTGAGGACGCTGAGTGAAGGACACCTGGACTTTATGTGTGACCTTGTGAGTCTGTAATTATTTCAAAAGTGAATAAATAAATAAATGAATGGTCAACAGCAATATAGATGTATTCATTTTCTGGTAAATCTTTTGAGTAAGGTGAACCCGAAAGCTGACCCATCTCACAGATGTGCAATACAGCAGTTGATTGAACTCACAGTGAATTCCTGAACTAAGGCACCTAATTTAATCTCCCTACCAATGATCGGAGATGGTTATCAATATGTTCTGATTATAGACAAGATGTATGAATCTTAGGGAAGTGAAATGGCTTATCCAGAATCACAGGTTCACCTTGAACTAAAGGTAATGAACAGAGGACCTTCCTTTGGCACATCGTTGCTACTTTGGTGAGCAGTAGAGAAAAATTAAGGATTATGTAGAAGAACTGGGACATACTAGAGTCTCAGAATTCTAGGACTTTGGTAACTACACAGATCATTTTGTCTCTACTCCCCAACCGAGAGTAGGCATAAGAAAAATCAATATATTTATTGAAGGTCATTGGTCTCCCAAAAACTCCTTATGGAGTTGGACTTAGGTGAAAAGTAGTTTGGATGATAACCAGAATGTTACACTGATTCATAAAAATGCCCAAATAGCGGAGAAAGATGGCCGAATAGGAACAGCTCCAGTCTCCAACTCCCAGCGCGAGCGACACAGAAGACCGGTGATTTCGGCATTTTCAACTGAGGTACTGGGTTCGTCTCACTGGGGAGTGCCGGACGATCGGTGCTGGTCAGCTGCTGAAGCCCGACCAGCGAGAGCTGAAGCAGGGCGAGGCATCGCCTCACCTGGGAAGCACAAGGGGGAAGGGAATCCCTTTTCCTAGCCAGGGGAACTGAGACACACAACACCTGGAAAATCGGGTAACTCCCACCCCAATACTGCGCTTTAAGCAAACAGGCACACCAGGAGATCATATCCCACACCTGGCCGGGAGGGTCCCATGCCCACGGAGCCTCCCTCATTGCTAGCACAGCAGTCTGTGATCTACCGGCAAGGCAGCAGCGAGGCTGGGGG